>NC_133648.1:15900552-16200552 GCF_009905375.1 Apium graveolens | reverse complement strand
TGTTTTGTTCTTAAGACTCATCCTGAACAGCTATCCAAATTTGATCTAAAAGCTGATGAAGGAATCTTTGTTGGATATCCACTTTCCACAAAAGCCTTCAGAGTCTATAATTTGAGAACAAGAGTGGTCATGGAATCTATCAATGTCTCTTTTGATGACAAGAAGATTACTGGACTTGAAGAATTTATTGATCATGATCAGCTGAGATTTGAAAATGAAGACTCAAATTCTGATACTGAAAATCCTGACAATCTAAGTCCTGATACTACAAACTCTGATGGATTAAACTTTGATGTTATTAAAACTGTGGTGACTACGCCAAAGGAAGATGCACCTATGCAGGGGGAGCATACTCAAGATCTTACCACATCTCATGAAGCATCAGAACATACATCTGGCTCTTCAACTTCTGATTCGTCAAGTTCTGATAAGCCAAGTTCTGATAGTTCTGAAAATCTAAATTCTGAAGAATCCAAGTCAGAGAGCATAGTTTCAGGGGGAGCATCAGAAAATAAAAATGAAGACAACATGGATCATGGGGGAGCATCCAGTTCTAGAGAAAACCTTCCATCTGCAAGGAAGTGGACTAAATCACATACACCTGATTTGATAATTGGAAATCCTGATGCAGGTGTCAGAACTAGAACAGGTACTTCAAATGAATTTCTTTACAATTCTTTTCTTTCTCATACTGAGCCAAAGAAAGTGGAAGAAGCTCTTCAAGATGCTGATTGGGTGCAAGCAATGCAGGAAGAGTTAAATGAATTCGAAAGAAACAAAGTCTGGACCCTAGTGCCAAGACCAAAGAATAGATATGTTGTTGGTACAAAGTGGGTATTCAGAAACAAAACTGACAGTGATGGCATAATTACAAGGAATAAGGCAAGTCTGGTTGCAAAAGGATATTCTCAACATGAGGGAATTGATTATGATGAAACATTTGCACCAGTTGCTAGGTTAGAAGCCATAAGGATATTTTTGGCTTATGCTGCTCACAAAAAGTTTACTGTCTTTCAAATGGATGTGAAAAGTGCTTTTCTCAATGGAGAATTGGAGGAAGAAGTATATGTTGAACAACCTCCAGGCTTTGTAGATTCCAAATATCCAGATTATGTCTACAGGCTTGATAAAGCACTTTATGGACTTAAGAAAGCTCCTAGAGCATGGTATGAGACTTTAGCTCAGTTTCTTCTGGAAAGTGGATTTAACCGAGGAACTATAGACAAAATCCTGTTCTACCTCAACCATGGAAAGGACTTACTTCTAGTCCAGATTTATGTTGATGATATCATTTTTGGGTCTACAAATGACAGATTTTGCAAAAAGTTTGCCAAACTGATGCAGTCAAGGTATCAGATGAGTATGATGGGGGAACTTAGCTATTTTCTGGGCCTTCAAGTCAAGCAGAATGAAGAAGGAACTTTTATTTGTCAAACTAAGTATACCAGAAACTTGCTGAAGAAATTTGGAATGCCAGATTGTTCAAGTGCATCCACTCTCATGGCCACTGTAACAAAACTGGATAAGGATACTGGTAAATCAGTAGATATTACTGATTACAGAGGTATGATTGGCTCTCTACTCTATCTCACTGCTAGTAGACCTGATATCATGTATGATACATGTCTTTGTGCAAGATTTCAAGCAGATCCAAGAGAACCTCACTTAACAGCTATGAAAAGAATTTTCAAGTATCTTAAGGAAACAGCTGATCTGGGATTGTGGTATCCCAGAGAATCAGATTTTAAACTAATAGGTTACTCAGATGCAGATTTTGCAGGTTGCAAAATTGACAGGAGAAGCACAAGTGGAAGCTGCCAATTTCTTGGAGGCAGATTGGTTTCTTGGTTTAGCAAGAAACAAAAGTCAATTTCCACATTAACTGCAGAAGCATAGTACATTGCTGCAGGAAGCTGCTGTGCACAGATTCTTTGGATGAAGAATCAGTTACTGGATTATGGGTTAACATATTTCAAAATCCCTATTTACTGTGATAATCAAAGTGCTATTGCTATGACAGGTAATCCAGTTCAACACTCAATGACAAAGCACATCAGCATCAGGTACCACTTCATCAGAGAACATGTGGATGAAGGTACAGTGGAATTGCACTTTGTTCCAACAGATCAACAACTAGCAGATATCTTCACAAAACCACTGTGTGAAGCTACTTTTACAAGATTGGTAAATGAACTTGGAATGGTTTCAGGTTCTTTCTCTAAATCTGCTTAGTTTTGTTCTGATGCATCAGACTTTTTGATCAGTATTTACAGAAATTACTCTCTTTGTGTATTCTGTGCTTAATTGAAAACTTGCTTAAGTACTGACTATTGTCTGATGTAACTTTCTAAACTCTGATAGTGATATGTCTGTTTATGTAACTATTCAATCCTATGAGGATACCTGTGCTAGATGTTGACCTAGTAGTCTTTAATAAACTAGGGATCCCATGTTAGAAGTAATTATTTCTGTGGAAATCTATTGACACAAGCAAATTCTGATATTGAGCTTAGTTGAGTTTACTTTGTCTATCCTATTACTAAGTCACAAACTAGAATATCGCTTCTCATCTGTTAAGTTCTGATGCTAGTAAATCTGTTGAATGTACTAAGTGCTGATAAACCTCTTTTATCAAAAGAAAAAGAAAAGAATCATGGATTAAAATCAGGTACTCCTTTGAGATCTAGAGTAAAAATGTGGAAGGGACGACCCAAGTGCATTGCTGGAATTAAGTAAATATGCATCAGAAAAGCAAAATATTTTCTTGGTGACTTTTCACACTCTATGATTACTGGAGAAATACTCTGATAATAGCATAAATTCTGATAAGCAGTCGTGACTCACTTACACTGAGAAGCCACTGTATAATGGAATTTAAAAAGATGCACAAAATAGTTGAGGTGGACTCAAGCATGAATTCATTCAATAGTAGGTTTCAGAATAATGACAGGTTTTTAGTAAAGTTTTAGTTATGCCTTATTTCTAAGATGTACTGAAGTGAATCAGACTTTACTCTTTGTCTGATATTTAGCTTAATGCACACACTAAACACTCCATATGAATGATGAAAATTATTGTGGTGATCTTTGTTATTTTAGATGAACAGTTTCTGTGTCACATTACACAAATTCTGAGGACAAGTTCTGATTGCACGTTCTGATGATTAAGTTCTGAAGAATCTATATCATTATTTGTGTGAGGACTTACTAAGATAGGCATTCATTTTTCGAGTTAAGAAATTATGTTCTGATAACTGTTAAGTTCTGATATAAGTCTAAGTTCTGATATTAAATTATGATCCTTTACTTGACTTATTTGTGGATAAAATCTAAAAACAGTATCATTTTAAATCAGAATATGTTTGGGTAGAATATTAACAGTCAATATCATTAGAGATAGTGGTTCACGTACACGTACAATAATTTTTACTTGTTACTTGTGCGCATTAACCCTGACTTACACTTCCAATGACTGTTTTTTTCATCTTCCCAGTCTAGGGAGATGAGGTAGAATTAATTCTACCTGCCAGCATTAAATTTCTTTGCTTCTCCTGGCATTCTTTTACCTATATAAACAACCACTTCACATCAGCCTTCACATCAACTCTTTTATCACAAACTCACCTTCATACTCTTTATATCAAAATCACCATGGTCAATTATAATATGTTTTTGAACTATGAAACATTCAACATGGAGCTGAGCTGTGAAGCCTGACAGCAGGAATGGCACGTCACTGCCATTCCTGATGAGATATGGGACTCCGTTCCCCAGGAGGTACTCACCAACCTCCTGTTCTTCTACATGGATTACCATCGCCATCTGGAGCGATTGGAGAAGGAAAGGATGGAAGCTCTCCGCCAGCAAGAGCGAATCATCAGACTCGCTATTCTGTTTGTCGAGAGTAGGAAGAAGAAATGATTTATTTTCTTCTTCCTGTTTTTCTTTATCGTCAGCCTTGCCCTGCTTCTTGAGCTAGGACAAAGGCTGTTGATGTTAGGTTTAGCAGCTTAGGACAATCTTGTAACAGTTTTGATGTAATTTAAATTTCATGAATGTATTCTCATAATATATTAATGAAATTTCTTTTTTTGCAAGTTCTTGTCTCTGAGATGTTCTGTAATGCATTGATAAATCCTGATAAATATTCATATTCTGATGACCATTTCATACTTTGATTTAAATTAAGTTCTGATTTTACATTATCAGTACTTGTTCACTTGATTTATTTTGGTCATTCACACTCGAATTTTTTTTAGAATATTGGTGTTGCAGTGAAAAATAATTGAATAAGTGGGAACAGTTTCAATTTTGAATTAAAACTGATTTACCTTGATTAATGAATTAAAACAGTTTCAATATTGGTTAATTCGGTCAAAAAACAAGAATCCTGACCGAAAGGGAAGAAAATCCTAGTCGAAAAAAAAGGGGGAAATCCTGGCCGAAATTCGACCAGGATTCCTGATCGAATGCACCCTGCTCGAAATCCAGTCGACCAAGGCATACTGAAGGTTAATTCGACCAGGATCCTAGTCGAATGGATTCCTGGTCGAAATCTGTATTAAAAAAAAAGGAAAAAGGGGGAAGAAAAAGAAGGAAAAATTTCTGGAAAATTACAGAAAAATAAGGAAATTCCTTAAAATATTTTCTGAAAATTGCTAATATTTTCAGAGATAAGGAATAAATCCAGGAAATTAAGGATAAATCCCAGAAATTAAGGGAAAAATCCAGAAAAATAAGGATAAATCCCAGAAATTAAGGGAAAATCCAGAAAAATAAGGATAAATCCCAGAAATTAAGGGAAAAATCCAGAAAAATAAGGATAAATCCCAGAAATTAAGGGAAACTCCAGAAAAATAAGGATAAATCCCAGAAATTAAGGGAAAAATTCATAAAAATAAGGATAAATCCCAGAAATTAAGGGGAAAATCCAGAAAAATAAGGATAAATTCCAGAAATTAAGGGAAAAATCTAGAAAAATAAGGATAAATCCCAGAAATTAAGGAAAAATCCAGAAAAATAAGGATAAATCACAGAAATTAAGGGAAAAATCCAGAAAAATAAGGATAAATCCTAGAAATTAAGGGAAAAATCCAGACAGTTAGAGAAAAATCCCGAAATTAAGGGAAAAATTCCTGTAAATTAAGATAATTCCTGAAATTAAGGAACAATCGTTGTAAACGTGTAGGTCGCTCCATACTTTACGCAAAAACGAAACCCTGTAAGGGAATGAATAGACTTAACTTTTGCGAAACCTAATCAATGTTTCCCAAAAGTTGGGGGGCAAATGATAGGGATAAATAAATCGTGATTGTATAAATTGCATTAATTATACAAGGTATGGGCTCCTAGGCCCAATAAGAAGATGTATGACATTCAGACCAGAAAGGTTAACATGTCGATCAGGCCTGATGGACCAGATCAGGCCTGATGGAACAAAGAAGGCCCAAAAACCCTGATTATTTATTAATTTCGTAATTAATAAATAAGGGAGAAAAACATCTATTAAGATAAGTCCTATTGAGGATATAAATCCTTGTAGATTGGCCTCCAAGGAACCTCATGGGATAAGGAATCAGCTTCCTACTCTCTAGGACTCCTAAGTCTATCCTAATTCAGAGACTTGACCACCAAGTCTCCTATACCAAGTCCAATTCAAGGACTCCCACATCTATATAAGGGGCCTCACCCCACAGATCAGAACTACGTTTTAGACTTAGTCCTTGGAGGACATAAAAGTCACTACGTCCTTGGTGAACCCTCGCCGCCATAGCCCCGAGGGCAACTATCACCAAGAACTACGTTTTTTGACTTGATCCTTGGCAATCAGCAAGGTACGTAGGCATCTTATTAAGGCAGATTGAGTCACGAAACACAAGAGCAATCAAAATCGAGCCTTGAAGCTCACATTCCTTAGTATTAAATACAGCAATTATATATATTAGTTTTAATCCATAACAGGTAACTCCTGGTACAATTCGCAAAGCCCTACATCTACCAGAAGGATGTACTTTTTCAACCCCGGAGGAATCAGCTCTTAAAGAGTTCATGGCTAGTTTGGGGTATGAGCAGAGTTTGGCAAAGCTTGGGCAGTTGAAACGGGCTCATATCAGAAAGGAATGGAGCTTCTTCTTTGACTACATCACCAAAGCTTTTGGGAATAAGTGTTCCAACTTTGATGTTATACCTATAATGAGTCAGCACATCGGGTATGCTATCATTAACCAAACTCATTTTGATTTTGCAACTGCTGTGATAGGTTTTATTGGGGATAGGATGACAGAAGATAGGAATGTTGTCTATTTTGCTAGATTTTGTCAGCTTATTTTTAACCATTATTGTGCTGATGACCCCCAACCTACCACTGACTTAACTCCATCTTTCAAAATTGCAAAATGAGCCTTTAATGATTTGGTAAATGCTGATGTTAAGAAAAAGGTGGTTAGACCCTTACAGATTCCTCAATCTGTAAAATAGATCTTAGTAAATGCTGATCCTGATACCTACAGATCTGTATATCCTGATGTCCAACCAACCACCACATCTCAAACTCCACAACAACCATCAGAACATACCACTCATACTACTCAACCTACCCTCAAGCAATATCTCAAATCATATATCTCCACTTCATAGACAGTTCAACCTCCATCCTCAACACCTACTGTGAAGCCTTCATCTTCCAAGGCTAAGAGGACAAAGACTATTCCCCAAACACCTCAGAAGAGAAGGAGGATTGTTTTGAGAGATGAATCTGATAGTGAGGAACAGGTTCCTACTTCAGAACATGTTGATAAAGAAGCTGAGAAAGTTCCTTCTCAGAAGGATTCTGCAATTGGGGGATCTAAGTTTCTCAAAAGGCTTAGAAGAATGACTGTTGATGAAACTCCCAAGGAATCCATACCTTCAAAGAGATACAAGAAACAGAGGGCAAAAAGGCCAGTTTCAGATGATGAGGAAGCAGCAGCTAAGGAAAGAGATCAGGAATCTCTGATCTCACAAGAACCAGAATCTGCTAAAGCCACTGCTTCTCCATTAACTCCAACTAAGGAAGCTGCTACTGATAAGTCCAACACACCATCTGTGTCTCCTAAGACTGTATCTCCTGTTGATTCAGGCACAAATACTGACATTGATATCCAGAACTTGGTTGTGCCTGAAGTACTTTACTTAGAAGCTCCAACAGCAACTAATCCATCAACAACACATGTTACTGATGTTGTTCAAACTCCGGAATTATCTACTACACCTTCTCTGCATCTAGATGCTGATGATCAGAATATAGGTGAGCATCAGGATATGGTTGTTGATCAAAACTTGGAACCAGATCAGCAATTAGAGGATGTTGCTGAAGCCTCCATTGCTACTCATACTGTTGTTTTATCAGAAGATACTGATTCTGTAAGTTCTGATGCTGCAAATGCTGGAGATACTGGTGATGCTGCTCCAAATGCAGATGCTGATGAAGCAGGTCCTTCAGGATATGCCCCTCAACAAACTGTTCTTAAATCTAAACTTGTTAAGAAGTTTGTTACAAGAGAAGCACCAGTGCCTTGGAGTGAAACTCCTGCAGGACAGGAGTGGACTAAGGAATGGAACTCAGTTACCTGTGCTCCAACTGCACAACATCTGGCTGAGCACTTGACAAAAGCTGATGAAATGTTAAATACTGATGATTTCAAAACACAGCTTAGAGTCACTGCATTGAGTACTAAACATTTACAAAGTCTCCATTCAACTACTCATGCAGAGTTACATCACTTACGGGAAGAATTAATGAAGCAAGAACAAGTTCAGAAGATTGACAAGAAAAAATTCTTCCAACCTACCTTTGACAGAGTTGCTTATATTGAGAAGACTCAAGAGAACCAACAAGCTCAGATTGATGATATTCTGAAAAATCAAGCTTCTCAGCAATCTCAACTTAATGAAATCCAAGCCTCAGTGGAATTGCTTGTCTCTCTTCTATTACCTGCTGATGCCAAAAAGGGGGAGGAAGTAATTAAGTCCAAATGCAAAACTGATAAGACACTGAAGGGGAAGGATGATGAAAAGGATGACCAAGGAAACTCTGGAATGGGTAGAGGTCATAGTCAAGGTAGAGGTTTCTCGTCAAGAAAAGCTGAAATCATAAGTCACAGGACAAGTTCTGATACTGGAAAAAGAACAAGTTCTGCTACTGGTAAAAGGATAAGTTCTGATGAACTTTTAGATCTTGATGAAGAAATGTCAAGACAGTTATTTCTTCAGAAAAATCCAGGAATGGACTTGGAGAGTTTAATGGAAGAAGAAGCCAAACTTAAATCAGAAAAAGTCACATCTAAATCTGAAACTTCTGGTAAAAAGACACTTCCAAAACTTAAAGGCATTGTGATAAAAGAAAGGACAAATACTGAAGCAACATTGGCTAAATCACAACCGCAGATAGATCCAAGATCCAAGGGTAAAGAAAAAGTTGGTGAACCTATCAAGGTTTATGTGCCTCCTGAGAATGAAGAAATCATTGATGAAAAGGATGATCTTGCTCTGACTTCAAGAAAAGTTTTTAATACAACCTCTGACATGGCTCAAGTTGTTCAGAGTCAAGAGACAGTAAGTTCTGATATTTCGAAGAAGCAAGTAACCTCTGACATAGCTCAAGTTAACTTAATATCAGAAGATAAATCAAAGAAACTCCTACCAGGATTCACTAAAGCAAAACAGACTCAACCTTTGAAGACTGCTGCAAGTGGTTTTGAGGCAAGAGTAGTTACTGGAAAGGAAGCAAGAGATAAAACTGGATTGGGAAGTGCTGATGAAAGAAAAATACAAAACACTACCAATGATCCAACTTCCTTGAGTGAACCTGGTATTGGAGCAACTCCTGAGAGATTAGAAGATGAAGCCAAGTCAAGATCTACAACTGCTTAAATTCTGATATTTGTACAGACTGAAGTTGTTATCAGAAGTTAAAGATTGGTAAAGCTTTAAGGACTGTAAGTTGTAGTTATCTAGTCTAATTCTCATGTATTTGTACTTAATGTTTTTGACATCATCAAATATCTGTTAAACTTGTATATTATGCTAATTTACAAGTTGGGGGAGATTGTTAGATATATTTGATAATGTCATGGCTAATATGATTTATGTTTAGTTTTCAGATCTTACTTAAACAGGATAAATCAGTACTTACTGGAAGTCAGAACTTAAGGATATCAGTACTTATATAATCAGGAGATAATTATCAGAAGATGGATATCAGAACTTAAGTACTGAAGGACGTTCAGATAAGGACAGCAGCTGATTAAAGGAAAGAAGATCGAGACAAACATAAGAAGCGTCACTACACTTCACAAAATCTCCTTTTCCATCCGGCAACGCCAGCATAGGGGCCGTCACCAACCTTTGCTTCAGTTCTTGAAAGCTGTTCTCGCATTTCTCTGTCCATTCGAACTTCTCAGTCTTACAAGTAAGCCGCGTTAAAGGGGCTACTATCTTTACAAACTTGAACGAACCTTCGGTACTGACCGGCCAATCCTACCTCTGGTAGTCGACCTAACCATGGTCATCAATTCATCAGTGGTCCTTTATCCAATCTTGTCGGGATCCTCCATGGGATCCTCCTCAACAACTATCCCTTCTAGGACAACATCCTCAACCGCTACATCCTCAATATCAACATCATCCGGTCCTGCATTAGGACACTCTATCGGATCCACAATCCGATCTCCAATTAGTAATAAAACATCATCGCGCTGTTGCTCCTCAACCTCAGGGTTCGGAGTCCCGCTACCATATACGATAATGAACTACGCTCCTATCACGATATTTATAAGGGTTCCCATAAGGGTTTTAACTGTCAGTACTACGTTAGGTAGCCCGACTATGAACTTGGCAAGAGTTCTTGTTATCTTAATGAACTTATTATCTTAACGTCACATCATCTCTGAGGTTTATAACGCTTAGCTCTGATACCACTTCTGTAACACCCCCAAATCCGGGGTCGGGGATCCGGGTTGTCATGAGTTCCATTTCCCTTAATAACACCCAATCTTAATACACAATCAACTACTCTGTACTGTGACCCCACAACAAACACACACACCACAAGTTATAGTCTCAGAGATGAATATCCAAAAATAATCACAAGTCGTTTTATTCCATAATTATATGCCAATGCACCTTAAACAGGTTTCTGAATAAATTTACATATTCCTTGCCATTATTACAATTCATAAATATACATAAATCTGGTTCATCAATAGTTGAAAACCTAGCCTATTGGTAGCTCCTACCTCAGCTACGGCGGCACCAACGCTTCCAGAAAACTGTGGAACATTTTCTAACCGCTTACGAATCGGGAGCTTGGTCCTGTTCGTCTTTTCTATCTGTTGTTGTGTGATGAAAGAAGAAAGCAAGGGTGAGCAGCAAGCCCACCAAAATAATATGTATAATAATTTACAGTATATGAGCCTTCTCATAGTACTCATGAAAGTCTTGGTCAAAAGAAATGAACCAAGTTTGATATCTTAATGCGATGAAGTCACAAAATATTCAGTATATATACATATATACTTTTCAAAATCTTGGAAGTCCTCTTCCATGTATAATATACACAAAGTTCCAGTTTATAACTGTATAAAAATATCGTTGCAAGGTGATCTCATATATCTAACCTTGTCTCAACGTTTTTCTGAAAATCTTTGTCATGCATAAGATAATCATTTACTAGATATAAGTTTAAAAGATGAAGTTACCAAATACTCCAATATACTTATATCTTTTCCAAATACTACTTGAACTACCACCGTTCAAGTTATAATTAGTTTCAAAAGTTCATCACACTGATGAGACTACAAGATAAGACTTGTATAGATTCAATCTTTGAAATATTTTGAAGGAAATGAAGTTATGATATACCTCATTAAGTCCCGATATATATGTACACCTATATATATACATACGTTTCCTGAAAACCTTTGTCATGTAAAGTATGAACAGAATTGCAATATCCAATAAATTTGGAAAGGAAAGAATTTTGGCATAAACCTGATATCTTGCTGATCAGGCAAAGAAACCAATAAGTAACCTATTCTACTAGTAGATGGACGAATTCCCCACTGGTCATCACCCTGGTCGCAATAGGACCTTATGCTGGACTGCCACTCAGCCACTTATGCATTTGATGGACTCCCACTGAGCCACTTACACTATCATGGACGCCCACTGAGCCCATGTTGCTTATGCCGACTCAATAGATGGACTTACTTCCCGAACGTTGGGTAAGTAATCAATTCATTTACCAAAAATGCAACCTTGTTGCGAATATAAAATACACCATAGAGCCGGATCCCTCAGGTTTTGAGCGAGTATTTAAATCCCCTTTAAAAGGAAGATCTTAAATATAAAAATGAGTTTTGGGATCCGCTCTAACCTTTAAAAATCATTTTAAAGACTCGAAAACACTTTAAAGAGTGTTTGGAGTAATGCTGATTTAATGAAGTAAATCAGTCCCAATATTTTTAGAAAATATCTGAATATTATTATTTAAATAATATTCCCATAAAGAATAATCTTTATACAAATAATTGAAGTAGAAGTTGTAAGACTTATACTTGAAAGGAGTATTAAATAACCAAAGATATACTTATACGAAAGTACTATCTTTATTTGAATAATCAAAGATAAGTTTGATTATCGACACCTTATTCTTTAATAAAATAAAAAATATATTTCAGTAATAAGCGGAGTCATAATACCTCGAATGAATATTATAAATAATATTCATAAAATAAAGGAGTCATACATCCTCAAATGAATATCCAAGTAATATTCAATAATAATATAAAAGAGTCATAAGCCCTCGAATGGATATTCGAAATAATATTCAATAATCAAATAAAGGAGTCATAAGTCCTCGGATAAATATTCGAAATAATATTCAATAATAAAATAAAGGAGTCATAAGTCCTCGGATGAATATTCGAAATAATATTCAATAATAAAATAAAGTTATCGAATAAACCTTATTCGATTAATAGTTTTGAAAACTATAACCATATATATATATATACATATATACAAAATCTACTCGGGATCCTCGACTCCCGGTTTTAGAAAATGTTTTCACCTTTGGGTCCTTATACTAAGGGTATATGCAAATTACCGCTATCCTCTAGCATAGGTATTATCAACTGAACCAACAGATATATATATGGAAAGAATACGAAACAGGCATGCATATGTACCATATAACATGCTACAATATATCGCAACATTTGCTAATTAACCAACATGCATCTACCGCAAGATAATGCATATACATATATACATCACAACAACAGTATAACGGGTAGAAAACTTGCCTGAGCGACTGGGGGTTACAAATGGCTCGGGACGAGTCTGGTAACCTATAAGCAACAAGTAAGTTGGAATTAAACCAAAGTCACTTGTATATCTATACTTTAACTAACTTAGACTCTAACGCTTGTTTTGCGCTTACTGATTCTCTTAAGTCACTCGGGTACCCTCGGCTCCACCACTTTTAATAATTTAACCTTTACGAGTTTTAAGGCGATTCCTTCACGAGTGTCTTACCAACTGCCTAACACACTTACCATAAATGTTTCATACATTAATTAACCCTTTTTGGTCTTTAACCTATGTTTCAAAGTAAGGCGAGGGGAAAAGTTTCGTTCGCGAAACGCCGTTACTTGAAACGGTCGTTTCTCCTAAACCGTGCATCGGAATCGAACGAACTACATATCAAAACGAAGCTCGTAACACGAGCTATCTAGACATGGCAATGGTCATAATCTAGCAGGGGGTTCTCGGGTCCTAATGTTATGCACAAAAACAGTCTAAAGAAAATCGGACGTTACGACAGCTATGTTTACGCGATTTCCCAATTTTAAACCATTCAAAAACCATCCCAATTCAACTCCAATTCACAACCCAATCAAACCTCCATCTAAACTACATTACAACAGCCCCAAATCAACTCAATATTACCAATTTATTCATCTAAACCAAGTCAACAATGTGACCAAGAACTTCAAATCTAACAAGCATCACTCCTAACTCCAAATTCAACAAAACCACTTACTAAACAAAGCTCTATCATGAGTACACACTCATTACACTAACCCATCATCTAAACATTATGAAATCCAAACCAACAAAACTTAATACTAAGGGTTTGAGAAGTTATACCTTCCTTGGAGGGTGAAAAGTTACTAGGGAGCCTCAAAGAACCTTGATCTATCCTTATATAACCTTGATCTTGCAAATAAAATCAAGAACACAAAGTTAAAAATTTGAAAACACTATTCACCCTAATCTTTGGTGAATTAATTAGCTATGATCATGGAATCTTGAGCTTAAACTTATGGCTCATCTAAGCTATGAATTATGGAAGCTAAAGAAACAAACCTCTTGATTTTTGAAGGTGTGTAGCTAGGGTTTTGAAATTCCCATCCTTGCATTTCTTCAAAAAGCCGAGAGCAAGATGTAGAAGAAAGAGAGATTTTTGTGTTTTGCTTTGTTTTGTTTTTGGTTGGTTGTAGTTTTGTTTTGTTTTTGGTTAATTACCAATTTAACCTTGATTTTGTGTGGTTAATAATCCACCACATCTCCTTCCTTCCCATGTCATGCCTATGTCATGTTGTGATGTCATCTTTCCCTCCTTGTCCTCTTCTCATTGGTTGGGTGACATCACTCTCTCTAATCCCTTTGATTAACTTCCTAATTGTTTGCCTAATGACCGTTGATCTGTTATACGGTTCGCTTAACTTTCGTTTTCATTTATCGTTTGAAGGATCATACCCGGGATCTTATTACTTAGGTTCCCTTAACCTTTCTCAATATATTATATTCCTTTTATGATCCTCTCCTATAATCCTTTAATTTAAATATTTTTTATCCTGTTACCTTTTTCTCAATTCTTTCCGTATCTAGTGTATTTCCGGGAAAAATCAAAGTGTTCGGATTTGGATTCTGACGATCTTTACATACACTTATATCCCATATAAAGTACTAATAAAATCTCAGAATATCCATATCAGAACCCCTACATAGTGTGGCATGAAAAGTTTTCTCATTCAGCAAAAACACTATTCATAAGGGTTTCAAAAATTTCCCAAAAATTGGGGTTATTACAGTCTCCCCTCCTTAAAAGGATTCCGTCCCAGAATCAGATAGAAAATGAATAGGGATAATCTCTTAGCATTGCACTTTCTAACTCTCAAGTAAATTTTCCCACGTTGTGGTCCTACCACCAAACTCTGCCTAGTTTGATAATCCTTCTCTTAAGCACTTGTTCCTTTTCACTCTATAACCTTCCTGGTTGCTCCATATAGGTTACGTCTGGTTGCATGTCTATGCGCTCATATGCCCCTATTTGTCTGGCATCCGAATTACACTTCCTTAACATTGATACGTGGAACACGTTATGAACTTGCTACAGGTTCGGGGGTAGGGCTAGCTCATATGCTAACTTCCCAAACGTCTTAATATATCCAAGGGTCCAACAAATTGTAGACTTAGCTTTCCTTTCTTTCCGAACCTCATCAATCCTTTCCAAGGGTTTCCAAGAGGATACCTATAACATTACTAGGCCCTCTATTTCATACTCTTTGCCCTTTTTGAGTCAAATCAGCATACCTCTTATGTCCATCTTGGGTTACTACCAGCCGTCCTCTGATTAGATCTATTATATCCCTGGTCCTTTGGACTACTGCGGGTCCGAGCATCTTGCGCTCTACAACTTCATCCTAACATAAGGGAGATCGACATTGTCTTCCCTCAAGGATCTCATAAGGCGACAACTCGATAATGACATATGATCTATTGTCATAAGAAAACTCAATCCGTGTTAAGTGATCATTCCAATTTCTTTCAAGTCTATTGCACAGACTTTTATTATAGCTTCTAGCATTATAGCTTTTGCTTCTCACTACCCATTCTTTTCCAGTTCGTAGTCGCTACTACCTTCCGTTTCTAATATTATACTGGTTATAATTCTGCTCGTTAGCGTTCTATAACCTTTTAATAACCACGTCAACCTTAATATCACGAATGTGTTCCCATTCCGCATACTACCACCACTTTATTACTCCTTTTTCAGTTGTTTCTATTTTCCAAAATTTGATCAATCATATAGAAGTAAAGGAATTTGTTGAAGTAAAGGAATTTGTTGAGAGATCACTATGATCATGAACACTTGTTACATTGCATAGATAGTACAGCAGGTGGCCAGCCTTTAGTACTTGACAAGTAATTAAACAATAGATGGTATCCTACTAGGCTTCTATCACACAGATAGATAGTCATTCGGCAATACCTCCCCTTCTGGAAGGGTTGTTCTTCTCAGCTTATACAAAATGAAAAGAAGAGAAAAGAACGAATTGAAGAGAATTGTATATATGAAAAAAAAATATATTGCCACAAAATATCTGGCTTGGAACCTACCTCTGAACTATAGAGGTTTGTCATAGAAGAACAAAACATATATGTATTTATATCAACATCAAGTATTATAGCATCGCATTTCATGTGCCTAAATATTTTTGCTATTCCGTCCATCATTCTATGGACCCATGCTCTTCCTCGAGCTTATACTCAATCACCTTTGAAACTCCCTCGACATCGAAAATCGAATCTGGAATCTCATTCTAGACATCATCGTTACTAGAGTTCTATGCTTGCACCGCAACCTTCCTCGTATAATAATACGACTCTCTATTGATAAGAAAGAATAAATATACAATAGGTAGATACTCTACTTAATTAGTCTATCAATGATAACTTATACACTACCACGACCCGATTAGTGGTACTCAATCTCAACACCCATTCCAATACAACTCTCACGGTTGTAATCAGCTCAATACTCGCAGAATCATTGCTGCATTACTATGGTCCACCACTGACCTACTGTCGTCATTCACTTCCCATGAAATCTTAATATCTAACCATACGGAGTCCATACATTTCATATAGAATACTTCTAAGGAGTTAACATAACCACCAATCATAATTCTTGAAGAACACTCCAAACCCTGACGTACTTTCATGACATGAAGCAGATAAAATTGCAGAAGAGTTTCAATCAAAGCAACGATAGCAGGTTAATACCATTCTTACTCGTATGCCTTAAATAGAAGACTTAACTCAAGGGTTCGTCTAGTCCTTTTTGAAACATGGTCCTGGCTTATCTTAAGATAGTATCTTCTGAGATAGATAGCCCGCTCATGGCGATTACACGAATTAAACCTTTACCAACTACTATTACGGTTGGGTATTGCACAGTCATCAGAAGGAATGTCAATCTTCCAAACCATAATACAACCTTCATAGCTTTAACCATCATCACTGTATTCCTTTGGCACAAGCGCCTATAATTATCCTCTTACCTTTAAAGTGTCGGCCACCTCTTTGGCCTTTCCTGATAGTAAAATTTCCTTACAGTAAATGTCATTTTAACCACCTCCAAATAAATTTTCTACCTCATTTCAATCACAGCTTATGTGAAGATGTTTTCCTTAAAATCTGATGAGTAAAAAAAAATATAACCATTTTTCCATAAGTTATTACCTCAGTCTTCAGAGGTTAATCACTGTCGCGACTGACTCTCGATCGTACTTAGATCATCTTTTGTCTTAGGTCCTAATTGCCCTGAACAATTTCGACCTTTACTGGTTCGATCCATACTTTCTCGTGGTTTAACACGTGCCCCACTTGGCATTATTATAATTACGTCATATTTCCTTTATTAACATTTTTATTCTTGAGAATTTCGAATATTTCCTTTCTCCTTGTAAAACTTCTAAGGTTATCCTTGAATCATTCCTCCTGTATTCCCTAGATACAGGGCATATCAAGATACCATTTATTAATACCAGAATCATTGTCTATATACTTCTGAAAAATTTCTCCACTGATTCTTAAAGGTTGTTATTACCTTAATCCTTTCCAATTCATACTGTCAAAACTCATAATATCCCTATTAAGGGTGAAATGCCAACCTTTATGCATTCCCCTAGGATTCATTTTAAGTTACCGATGTTCTATCCTTAATTCCACCTTTAAAAAGGTACATGCATCCTTCCATGGATAAATCAAGTCATATATCCCTGATAAGGGTGTCTTATTCAATCATTCCCACCTCGATAGTACATGTCTAATTTCACAATAACATCTGTATTCAAAATGGGGTCAATCAATATGGCCTCCAAAAGATAACAACGGTTATCCGCTTGTCTTGCCTAATTTGGTAACGATAACAAGGATGTTCTGGAAGATATTGGTCGTGTTCAACGTGAACTTCTTCTTAATAATTCCTTATTTACTTTTGTTGTTTATCTCAACAGTCATCTGAATGTTGGGATATCTCTCATACATGGCGTCTCCCTTTCTGGGTATCAAGCCACCGGTCTTACACTTTACATTCTTGAAGGTCACTTCCTTCATCCGATTTTCCTAATTTCTTACTTCCTTGTCTCCTTAGTCTATCCGCGTCTCATTATTTATCCTTCGAACTATCTCAAGGTTTCCTCGAATCCTCCCAACTCACAGGGGATAAAATATATGTATCTCTTATGCCCTCAACCATCAATTTTAACTCATGGTGAATCACCCTCATCCTAACGAATGCATACTTTTTTATTTCTATTGCTACGAGTCTTTAGGGTTTCCCTCATACCCAACTCCCTTATCATACCTCAAACTCTATTGCCTTTATATTCCTTTCCACTTCGGTTTCTTTTTATTTTCCTTTCTCTTATCATTATTTCATGAACCAACACAACATAAGCATTGATTTCAAACATCCCGTCATTCTGGATTCGTGTCCTCAGAACGAATCTTGATAACTTTTACAACTTAGATTCATAATTCATCATACTCGTCTACCTTTGTTCTGGCTCTAAAGCTTTTACACTATATCCATAACCTTGGGAAGTACTTTCCTGAAAACAATTGACTGAACTTAAATCAGTTTATTATAATCTCTTGCTCCGTGCCTTCCTTGGCCTTTCACCAGCGGGTGGTCTCTCTCTTAGGAGGGTAAGTGATAAAAACAGTCTTTTGTGGTTCGTCAATCATTTAGAATCTCAAATGATTCCTATATTTTCTTTATCCAGGCTCTTGCCTCGACTGGGTCAACCTGTTCCTTGGAACTCTGAGAGCTTAGCGACTTAAAGGTCATGAAAGAATTTCCTACCGCATTGTTTCCTCAAGGTGGTGGTTGGGGATAATAGTCTAAGTTCTTTTTAGACAGGTCCATGAATTGTCGTATAGGAGTACCGTCTCGGGTCTCCTTTCCTTACTCGACTTTCTGTTTCCTTAGTATGAAATGTTTCATCCTACTCCCCATAATTGGGGTCATCTTTTAATTTAAAATCCTCATTTTCCACTCCATTATGTCATGGGTTCCTTCTATCTTGATGGCGACCTCCCTGACTATCACGTTCAGGGTTTGCTCTAAATCTTATTCCTCAAACTAGCTTTCATCTAAGATTTCATCTTTAGGCTCTTGAACATTTGGAACCCAATTTCTGTAGGAATACCTCATTATTCCTTTATCATCTTTCTCGGTATTAATCTTTTATCTAATTGTTGGCTCTCTGCCTTCATTCATCACTTTTTCTGGCACAATATGTTCTCTTCCGATAATTCGGACTGTATTGCAATCTCAAACAGCTTTTCGGTACCGGCTCCGGTTACCTTCACTTCTATTTCCATTTTCTCAAAATCTCTTATAAACTCTCCCAAAGACATTATTATCTTGAGTCTCTCCTTTTTATTAAGGGCATCAGCCAGCACATTGGTTTTCCCCGAATGATAAAGAATCTCCCAATCATAATTCTTGATTAGCTCTAACCACCTCCTCCGGCGTATGTTGAGCTCTCTCTACGGGAAAATATACTAGAGTACTTATGGCTTAGGTAAATCTCGCACTTCTCTCCATACAAGTAGTGCCTCCAATCTTTAGGGCAAAACTATTGCCACGAGCCCAAACTCATGGGTGGGGATATCGAATTTCATATTACCTTAATTATCTTGACATGTACGCGATTACCTTACCGTGCTGCATAAGCACGCACCCTAAGCCCTTGTGCGAAGCGTCACTACACTTCACAAAATCTCCTTTTCCATCTGGCAACGCCAGCATAGGGGTCGTCACCAACCTTTGCTTCAGTTCTTGAAAGTTGTTCTCGCATTTCTCTGTCCATTCGAACTTCTCAGTCTTACAAGTAAGCCGCGTTAAAGGGGCTACTATCTTTACAAACTTGAACGAACCTCCGGTAGTGACCGGCCAATCCTACTTCTGGTAGTCGACCTAACCATGGTCATCAATTCATCAGTGGTCCTTTATCCAATCTTGTCAGGATCCTCCATGGGATCCTCCTCAACAACTATCCCTTCTAGGACAACATCCTCAACCGCTACATCCTCAATATCAACATCATCCGGTCCCGCATTAGGACACTCTATCGGATCCACAATCCGATCTCCAATTAGTAATAAAACATCATCGCGCTGTTGCTCCTCAACCTCAGGGTTCGGAGTCCCGCTACCATATACGATAACGAACTACGCTCCTATCACGATATTTATAAGGGTTACCATAAGGGTTTTAACTGTCAGTACTACGTTAGGTAGCCCGACTATGAACTTGGCAAGAGTTCTTGTTATCTTAATGAACTTATTATCTTAATGTCACATCATCTCTGAGGTTTATAACGCTTAGCTCTGATACCACTTCTGTAACACCCCCAAATCCGGGGTCGGGGATCCGGGTTGTCATGAGTTCCATTTCCCTTAATAACACCCAATCTTAATACACAATCAACTACTCTGTACTGTGACCCCACAATAAACACACACACCACAAGTTATAGTCTCAGAGATGAATATCCAAAAATAATCACAAGTCATTTTATTCCACAATTATATGCCAATGCACCTTAAACAGGTTTCTGAATAAATTTACATATTCCTTGCCATTATTATAATTCATAAATATACATAAATCTGGTTCATCAATAGTTGAAAACCTAGCCTATTGGTAGCTCCTACCTCAGCTACGGCGGCACCAACGCTTCCAGAAAACTGCGGAACATTTTCTAACCGCTTGCGAATCGGGAGCTTGGTCTTGTTCGTCTTTTCTATCTGTTGTTGTGTGATGAAAGAAGAAAGCAAGGGTGAGCAGCAAGCCCACCAAAATAATATGTATAATGATTTACAGTATATGAGCCTTCTCATAGTACTCATGAAAGTCTTGGTCAAAAGAAATGAACCAAGTTTGATATCTTAATGCGATGAAGTCGCAAAATATTCAGTATATATACATATATACTTTTCAAAATCTTGGAAGTCCTCTTCCATGTATAATATACACAAAGTTCCAGTTTATAACTGTATAAAAATATCGTTGCAAGGTGATCTCATATATCTAACCTTGTCTCAACGTTTTTCTGAAAATCTTTGTCATGCATAAGATAATCATTTACTAGATATAAGTTTAAAAGATGAAGTTACCAGATACTCCAATATACTTATATCTTTTCCAAATACTACTTGAACTACCACCGTTCAAGTTATAATTAGTTTCAAAAGTTCATCACACTGATGAGACTACAAGATAAGACTTGTATAGATTCAATCTTTGAAATATTTTGAAGGAAATGAAGTTATGATATACCTCATTAAGTCCCGATATATATGTACACCTATATATATACATACATTTCCTGAAAACCTTTGTCATGTAAAGTATGAACAGAATTGCAAAATCCAATAAATTTGGAAAGGAAAGAATTTTGGCATAAACCTGATATCTTGCTGATCATGCAAAGATACCAATAAGTAACCTATTCTACTAGTAGATGGACGAATTCCCCACTGGTCATCACCCTGGTCGCAATAGGACCTTATGCTGGACTGCCACTCAGCCACTTATGCATTTGATGGACTCCCACTGAGCCACTTATACTATCATGGACGCCCACTGAGCCCATGTTGCTTATGTCGACTCAATAGATGGACTTACTTCCCGAACGTTGGGTAAGTAATCAATTCATTTACCAAAAATGCAACCTTGTTGCGAATATAAAATACACCATAGAGCTGGATCCCTCAGGTTTTGAGCGAGTATTTAAATCCCCTTTAAAAGGAAGATCTTAAATATAAAAATGAGTTTTGGGATCCGCTCTAACCTTTAAAAATCATTTTGAAGACTCGAAAACACTTTAAAGAGTGTTTGGAGTAATGCTGATTTAATGAAGTAAATCAGTCCCAATATTTTTAGAAAATATCTGAATATTATTATTTAAATAATATTCCCATAAAGAATAATCTTTATACAAATAATTGAAGTAGAAGTTGTAAGACTTATACTTGAAAGGAGTATTAAATAACCAAAGATATACTTATACGAAAGTACTATCTTTATTTGAATAATCAAAGATAAGTTTGATTATCGACACCTTATTCTTTAATAAAATAAAGAATATATTTCAGTAATAAGGGGAGTCATAATACCTCGAATGAATATTATAAATAATATTCATAAAATAAAGGAGTCATACATCCTCAAATGAATATCCAAGTAATATTCAATAATAATATAAAGGAGTCATAAGCCCTCGAATGGATATTCGAAATAATATTCAATAATCAAATAAAGGAGTCATAAGTCCTCGGATGAATATTCGAAATAATATTCAATAATAAAATAAAGGAGTCATAAGTCCTCGGATGAATATTCGAAATAATATTCAATAATAAAATAAAGTTATCGAATAAACCTTATTCGATTAATAGTTTTGAAAACTATAACCATATATATATATATATACATATATACAAAATCTACTCGGGATCCTCGACTCCCGGTTTTAGAAAATGTTTTCACCTTTGGGTCCCTATACTCAGGGTATATGCAAATTACCGCTATCATCTAGCATAGGTATTATCAACTGAACCAACAGATATATATATATATGGAAAGAATACGAAACAGGCATGCATATGTACCATATAACATGCTACAATATATCGCAACATTTGCTAATTAACCAACATGTATCTACCGCAAGATAATGCATATACATATATACATCACAACAACAGTATAACGGGTAGATAACTTGCCTGAGCGACTGGGGGTTACAAATGGCTCGGGACGAGTCTGGTAACCTATAAGCAACAAGTAAGTTGGAATTAAACCAAAGTCACTTGTATATCTATACTTTAACTAACGTAGACTCTAACGCTTGTTTTGCGCTTACTGATTCTCTTAAGTCACTCGGGTACCCTCGGCTCCACCACTTTTAATAATTTAACCTTTACGAGTTTTAAGGCGATTACTTCGCGAGTGTCTTACCAACTGCCTAACACACTTACCATAAATGTTTCATACATTAATTAACCCTTTTTGGTCTTTAACCTATGTTTCAAAGTAAGGCGAGGGGAAAAGTTTCGTTCGCGAAACGCCGTTACTTGAAACGGTCGTTTCTCCTAAACCGTGCATCGGAATCGAACGAACTACATATCAAAACGAAGCTCGTAACACGAGCTATCTAGACATGGCAATGGTCATAATCTAGCAGGGGGTTCTCGGGTCCTAATGTTATGCACAAAAACAGTCTAAAGAAAATCGGACGTTACGACGGCTATGTTTACGCGATTTCCCAATTTTAAACCATTCAAAAACCATCCCAATTCAACTCCAATTCACAACCCAATCAAACCTCCATCTAAACTACATTACAACAGCCCCAAATCAACTCAATATTACCAATTTATTCATCTAAACCAAGTCAACAATGTGACCAAGAACTTCAAATCTAACAAGCATCACTCCTAACTCCAAATTCAACAAAACCACTTACTAAACAAAGCTCTATCATGAGTACACACTCATTACACTAACCCATCATCTAAACATTATGAAATCCAAACCAACAAAACTTAAGACTAAGGGTTTGAGAAGTTATACCTTCCTTGGAGGGTGAAAAGTTACTAGGGAGCCTCAAAGAACCTTGATCTATCCTTATATAACCTTGATCTTGCAAATGAAATCAAGAACACAAAGTTAAAATTTTGAAAACACTATTCACCCTAATCTTTGGTGAATTAATTAGCTATGATCATGGAATCTTGAGCTTAAACTTATGGCTCATCTAAGCTATGAATTATGGAAGCTAAAGAAACAAAGCTCTTGATTTTTGAAGGTGTGTAGCTAGGGTTTTGAAATTCCCATCCTTGCATTTCTTCAAAAAGCCGAGAGCAAGATGTAGAAGAAAGAGAGATTTTTGTGTTTTGCTTTGTTTTGTTTTTGGTTGGTTGTAGTTTTGTTTTATTTTTGGTTAATTACCAATTTAACCTTGATTTTGTGTGGTTAATAATCCACCACATCTCCTTCATTCCCATGTCATGCCTATGTCATGTTGTGATGTCATCTTTCCCTCCTTGTCCTCTTCTCATTGGTTGGGTGACATCACTCTCTCTAATCCCTTTGATTAACTTCCTAATTGTTTGCCTAATAACCGTTGATCTGTTATACGGTTCGCTTAACTTTCGTTTTCGTTTATCGTTTAAAGGATCATACCCGGGATCTTATTACTTAGGTTCCCTTAACCTTTCTCAATATATTATATTCCTTTTATGATCCTCTCCTATAATCCTTTAATTTAAATCATTTTTAACCTGTTACCTTTTTCTCAATTCTTTCTGTATCTAGTGTATTTCCGGGAAAAATCAAAGTGTTCGGATTTGGATTCTGACGATCTTTACATACACTTATATCCCATATAAAGTACTAATAAAATCTCAGAATATCCATATCAGAACCCCTACATAGTGTGGCATGAAAAATTTTCTCATTCAGCAAAAACACTATTCATAAGGGTTTCAAAAATTTCCCAAAAATTGGGGTTATTACATTATTGTTTCAATAAATTTTGTTTTCTGTTACTTGAGTTATTAAAGTTTGATTTGATTGTACTTTACACTGTATTCACCCCCTCTACAGTGTGTGTGTGACCTAACATGGTCTGATCCTGACATTGAACAAGTCAGGAAGGATAAAAAGGCCATAAACATTCTGTTCAATGGAG
Organism: Apium graveolens; assembly: GCF_009905375.1. Lineage (NCBI taxonomy): Eukaryota > Viridiplantae > Streptophyta > Magnoliopsida > Apiales > Apiaceae > Apium > Apium graveolens. The sequence goes on along the minus strand of NC_133648.1, from coordinate 16,176,452 downwards.
TTGATGCAGACATGTTTGACAACATTATCAACTGCAAAACTGCCAAGGAAGTTTGGGATACTATACAGATAATCTGTGATGGAACTGAGCAAGTTAGAGAAAACAAGATGCAGCTCTTGATTCAGCAATATGAGCATTTTCACAATGAGGAAAGTGAGTCACTCACTGACATTTTTAGTAGATTTCAAAAACTACTAAATGCTCTTAAGTTCCATGGAAGAGTCTATCAGACTAAAGACTCCAATCTGAAATTTCTCAGATCTCTTCCAAAGGAATGGAAACCAATGACAGTCTCATTGAGAAACTCACAAGATTATAAGGAGTTTACTTTGGAGACACTGTATGGCATCCTGAAGACCTATGAGCTTGAGATAGAGCAGGATGAAAGGATGGAGAGAGGAAAGAAGAAAGGAGGATCCATTGCACTAGTTGCTGATTTGGAAAAGGAGAAGGAAGTGAAGATGGAAGCTGTTGAATCAACTTCAAAGGTCTGTGAGAATAAGGGCAAGGGGCTTATAGTAGAAAGTGAAGATTCATTGAGCCAAGATGACATGGAGGACATTGATGAGCACCTAGCATTTCTTTCCAGGAGATTTGCCAAGCTCAAGTTCAAGAAGAACTTTGGAGCAGCAAAGCCAAATAGAAACATGGTGGATAAGTCAAAATTCAAATGTTTCAAATGTGGCTTGGCAGGGCATTTTGCAAATGAGTGTAGAAAGTCAGATTCCAGTAAGAAAAGGTTAGAGTCTGTGGATTATAAGCAAAAATACTTTGATCTAATCAAACAAAAGGAAAGGGCTTTCATTACACAAGAGAATGACTGGGCAGCAGATGGTTTGGATAAAGATGAAGATGTCAGCTATGTCAATCTAGCCCTAATGGCCAAGTCTGATGAAACAGAGACAATTTCCTCAAGCAATCAGGTAATCACTACAAACCTTGCACATTTATCTAAAGCTGAGTGTAATGATGTCATAAATGACATGTCTACAGAATTATATCATTTGCGTGTTACACTTAAGTCTCTTACTAAAGAAAATACTAAAATCAAAGAAAACAACTTATTTTTAAATGAGAGGAATAATGTGCTTGAGTCTCAGTTTGTTGAGTTTGAGAAACTAAAAATTGAGTGTAAGATTGCCAAGGAGGAATTAACTGAATCCTTGAAAATGGAAGAGATTTTAAAGAAGCAGCTCGAGCGTGAACAAGAGGTGATTAAAGCATGGAAAACAACCAGGGATGTTCATGCTCAAATCACCAAAGTTCAAGGAATTGAGTTTTTTTGTGATGAAGCCTGGAAAAAGAATAAAGAGAAACTAAAACCTAATTTGGTAGATGGTTTGCTGACAGATGTTTCCAAGAACTTTGTTTCAGGAGAGTCAAGTCAAGTTAAGAAAGGGAAAAAGGCTAATGTTGGTCACATGACTGTCAAACAGTTAAGTGACAGACTTGAGAAAATTGAGGTAAAAACAGAGACTAAAAGGAAAAACAATAGGAATGATAAAGTAGGGATTAATAAACACAATAACTACACACCTAATAAATATGCTCCTAGAAAAATTTGTCAAGTGTGGTAGTGTAAATCATTTGTCTGTTAATTGCAAATCTGCCATGCCTACTCCCATGTCTGTTCAGTCTCAATTTCCTAACATGAATGCCATGCCTCTCATGCCTGTTAATGTTATGCCTACACAGAATATGAATGCACAATTTGCTAATATGCCATTTGCACCTAATCCATATTATGCTGCATACAGTATGCCTCAAATGCCATTTAGCATGCCTTACTGGAATAACATGTTTACACCAAGCATGCCATTTCCTATTAGCCATAATATGCATGATAATTCTGTTGCATTTAGTGGTTTCAAAGGTACAACCCAATTGACTAAGGAAGAATCTGAAATTCCTGAGTCAAATGAGATAAGACCTAAGAAACAAAAGAAGAAAGCTAACAAGGCAGGACCCAAGGAAACTTGGGTACCAAAATCAACTTGATTTGATTTTGATGTGTGCAGGGAAACAGAAAGAATCTTTGGTACTTGGATAGTGGTTGTTCAAGACACATGACTGGTGATTCTACCCTGCTCACAAAGTTTAAGGAGAGAGCTGGCCCAAGTATTACTTTTGGAGATGACAGCAAAGGTTATACTGTGGGATATGGCTTGATTTCAAAGGACAATGTCATCATTGAAGAGGTTGCCTTAGTGGATGGTCTCAAACACAATCTGTTGAGTATCAGCCAGCTTTGTGGCAAAGGCAATTCAGTAACCTTCAATAAAGAAGCCTGTGTTGTGACTAATAATCAAAGCAACAAAGTGGTTCTCACTGGTATGAGAAGAGGAAATATGTACCTAGTTGACTTCAACTCAACTAAAGTAGAATCTGTAACTTGTCTTCTCAGTAAAGCAAGTCAAGATGAAAGTTGGCTATGGCACAAGAAGCTATCCCATTTAAACTTTAAGACCATGAATGAGCTGGTAAAGAAAGAACTAGTAAGAGGCATTCCTCTAGTGGAGTTTACAAAGGATGGACTATGTGATGCCTGCCAAAAAGGGAAGCAGATCAAAGCATCATTCAGGAAGAAACTTGATTCAGCAATTGAAGACCCTCTGCAACTGCTTCACATGGATTTGTTTGGACTAGTCAATGTATTGTCAATTTCAAGGAAAAGATTTTGCCTAGTAATTGTAGATGATTTCTCAAAGTTCTCTTGGACATATTTCCTAAAGTCTAAAGATGAGGCTAGTAAAATCATAATCAATCACATAAGGCAAGTCAACAATCATCCTGATTTCAAAGTTAGAAGAATCAGGAGTTACAATGGAACTGAGTTCAAAAAATCTATCATGAGAGCATTTTGTGAGGAAAATGGGATTCTGCATGAGTTCTCAGCAGCAAGGACTCCACAACAAAATGGAGTAGTGGAAAGGAAGAACAGATCACTTATTGAAGCTGCAAGAACAATGCTTGAAGAATCAAAATTACCAACATATTTTTGGTCTGAAGCTGTAAATACTGCATGCTACACTCTGAACATTTCTCTGATTAATCAAGCAAGATGCATGACTCCTTATCAATTGTTCAAGAAAAAGAAGTCAACTCTAAACTTTCTTCATGTCTTTGGCTGTAAATGCTATATTCTGAGAAATCAAACTGATCAAAACGGGAAGTTTGATGCTAAAGCAGATGAAGGAATTTTTGTTGGATATGCTGTTGGTAAAGCATATAGAGTCTACAATCTAAGAACCAACATTATTGTGGAATCTATATAATGTGGAGATGGCTAGTGATGAAAGTGATGATGAAAGTGATCAAGAAACAGTGTCTAAGGATAATGCGGATAAATCCACTACCAATGAAGCACAAAACTCTACATCTGTCGAGTTGCATAATGCTTCATCCGTCGGGAGGCAATCTGTGTTATCCGTCGGAAGACAACCTGCCTCATCCGTCGGTACTCAAAATTCACCATCCGTCGGGTTATCAAAAGGAGCAGGAAGTCAAGGTAGATCACCTATAGAAAGTACCCCTTTCTCAAATCAAAGATCCACAAACTCAGGGGGAGTTTCTAGCAATCAAAACTCAGTCACACATCAAGACAATCTTGAGGTCTCTTCATCTAGAGCTAATCTACCTCAACAAAGGAAATGGACAAAAGATCATCCCTTTGAACTTATTATTGGTGATGTTTCTTCTAGAGTTCAAACAAGGAGAGCAACTCAAGAAGAATGTCTATACAGCAGCTTTCTGTCAAAGGAAGAAGCAAAGAAGGTAGAAGAAGCGTTGTTAGATCCTGATTGGATTTTAGCTATGCAGGAGGAGCTAAACCAATTTGAAAGGAATAAAGTATGGAAGCTGGTACCCAAGCCTAAAGGAAAGAATCCAATAGACACCAAGTGGGTATTCAGAAACAAGATGGATGAAAATGGCATAGTAGTCAGGAACAAAGCTAGATTGGTTGCTAAAGGCTATTGCCAGCAAGAAGGAATAGATTTTGATGAAACATTTGCTCCTATTGCAAGACTTGAAGCCATCAGAATCTTCTTAGCCTATGCAGCCCATGCCAATTTCAAGGTCTATCAAATGGATGTCAAAAGTGCCTTTCTGAATGGAGATTTGGAGGAACAAGTATATGTCAGTCAACCTCCTGGATTTGAAGATCCAAATTTTCCAGAATATGTCTATTATCTTCTGAAAGCACTTTATGGACTGAAGCAAGCACCTAGAGCCTGGTATGACACTTTATCAAAGTTCCTTTTGGAAAATCACTTCACAAGAGGTACTGTAGATAAAACTTTATTTTTCAGAAATATTAATGGCTCTAGCATACTTGTTCAAATTTATGTACATGATATTATTTTTGGCTCTACAGATGAGAAAATTTGTAGAAAGTTTGCCAAATTGATGCAAAATAAGTATGAGATGAGTATGATGGGAGAACTAACTTACTTTCTTGGTTTACAAGTTAAGCAAGTTAGTGATGGAATATTCATTAGTCAAACTAAATATATTTTTGATCTTTTAAAGAAGTTTGATCTAATGAATTGCACATCTGCAAAAACTCCCATGGCCACTGCAACTAAGCTTGAATTAAACACTACTGAAAAATCTGTGGATATTTCAAGTTATAGAGGCATGGTTGGCTCACTTCTGTACTTAACAGCTAGTAGGCTAGATATAATGTTTGCTACATGTTTATGTGCTAAATTTCAGGCTGATCCTAGAGAATCTCACTTGATAGCTATTAAGAGAATTTTCAGATATCTCAAGGGAACACTAAAACTTGGCATTTGGTACCCTAGAGATTCTGGCTTTGATCTAACTGGTTATTCAGATGCAGATTATGCAGGTTGCAGAATTGATAGAAAAAGCACAACAGGAACCTGTCAATTTCTAGGAAACAAGCTTGTGTCCTGGTTCAGTAAAAAGTAAAATTCAGTTTCTACTTCTACAGCTGAAGCTGAATATATTGCTGCTGGCAGTTGCTGTGCACAGATTTTATGGATGAAAAATCAATTGCTAGACTATGGTTTGCAAGTTGAGAGGATTCCTATTTTCTGTGATAACACAAGTGCAATTGCCATCACTGAAAATCCAGTGCAACATTCAAGGACAAAGCACATAGACATCAAGTACCACTTCATAAGGGAACATGTAATGAATGGTACTGTGGAGTTACATTTTGTTCCAAGTGAGAAGCAACTTGCGGATATCTTTACCAAGCCATTGGATGAATCCACCTTTTCAAGATTGGTAAGTGAGTTAGGTATGCTTATTTACTCTTAATCTATCTGAGTTATTTTTCAAGTTGAAATATAGCCAGAAATTTAGCTGATTTTTAAGTCTTGGATGAAATTTTGGCTAAGTCAAAATTTGCATCTCGACGGATGACCGTTATCCATCGAGTTTAGTCATCCGTCGATATACTATTTGCCAATAAAAATAAATTACCTTTCTAGGATCTTTTAAAACTCGACGGATAACAGTTTATCCTCATCCGTCGAATTGTCTAAATCTCAGCCGTTAATTCCCTGAACATTATCCATCGAGTATACTTACAGTTTGTAAGCATTACACGATGAATAATGGGTGGAATTTTTGCAGTTTATTTTTAAACGGCTATTTTAGGCAATTTTTATTGGTCAATTTACTCTTCTTTATTATTTTTATCCGTTGTTTTTGAGATAGTATATGTAATAACCCCAATTTTTGAGAAATTTTGAAACCCTTATGAATAGTGTTTTTGCTGAACGAGAAAACTTTTCATGCCACGCTATGTAGGGGTTCTGTTATTGATCTTATGGGATATTATTAGTACTCTATGTGGTATATAAGTGTATGTAAAGATCGTCAGAATCCAATTCCGAACACTTTGATTTTTCCCGGAAATCCACAAGATACGGAGAGAATTGAGTATAAGGTAACAGGATAAAAAGGATTGAAATTAAAGGATTATAGGAGAGGATCATAAAAGGAATATAATATATTGAGAAAGGTTAAGGGAACCTAAGTAATAAGATCCCGGGTATGATCCCTCAAACGATAAACGAGAACGAAAGATAAGCGAACCGTAAAACAAATAAGTGACCAAGAGACAAGCTTGTACAAGAAGCCAGGGATTGTGACATCATCAAACCACAAGGTGTGGACAAGTGGGAGCATAATGACATGTGCAAGGTGACACAAGCATGACATAGAAGGGAAGGAAGTGTGGTTGAATTATAACCACACAAAATCAAGGTTAATTAAGTCATTAACCAAAAACAACACAAAAATCAACCAACCAAGCAAATCATTTCATTTTCATCAAACAAAACACAAAAATATCTTTCTTCCCAAGCTAGCTCTCGGCCCATTTCTTAAAATTTGAAGATCCAAGCTCCACCACTTACTATTTAGCAAGGTAATTATCTAAGCTTCCCCATGGATAGTTACATACTTCCTATAAGTTTAAGCTTCTAATTCCAAGCCAATCTTTTTCTATAAATCAAGGAAGAAGATGGTGAATAGTAACCTTCAAGAAATAACTTTAGTTTTCTTGAATTTTTATGAAAGATTAAGGTTATACAAGCAAGGATCAAGGTTCTTTAGGCATTCAAAGCTCTTGTGTTGTGTTAAAAAGCTTCAAGGAAGATATAATCTCTTAACCAAGCTTTGTTATTGAATGTTAAGAGCATAATATGAGTATTTTAGTTCATGAGAGGCTTGATGGTTGTGTATGTAGAGATTAGTGAGTTTTGGGATGTTGTTGGATTAGTAAATGTTGTTGTTTTGATTAAAAGAACTTAAGTATGGTTAAAGTTAAGCTTAGGCATAAGTATGAATGTTAAACTTGAATTGGTTGGGGCTGTTATGATGTGGTTTGGATGGATGTTGGTTGTATGATTGATTTGAGGTTGAATTGTGATGGTTTTTGAATGGTTTGAATTTGGGAAATCGCGTAAACATAGCCGTCGTAACGTCCGATTTTCTTTAGACTGTTTTTGTGCATAACATTAGGACCCGAGAACCCCCTGCTAGATTATGACCACTGTCATCTTTAGATAGCTCATGTTACGAGCTTCGTTTTGATATGTAGTTCATTCGATTCCGATGCACGGTTTAGGAGAAACGACCGTTTCAAGTAACGGCGTTTCGCGAACGAAACTTTTTCCCTCGCCTTACTTTGAAACATAGGTTAAAGACCCAAAAGGGTTAATTAATGTATGAAACATTTATGGTAAGTGTGTTAGGCAGTTGGTAAGACACTCGCGAAGGAATCGCCTTAAAACTCGTAAAGGTTAAATTATTAAAAATGGTGGAGCCGAGGGTACCCGAGTGACTTAAGCGAATCAGTGAGCGCAAAACGAGCGTTAGAGTCTAAGTTAGTTAAAATATAGATTTACAAGTGACTTTGGTTTAATTCCAACTTACTTGTTGCTTATAGGTTACCAGACTCGTCCCGAGCCATTCGTAACCCCCAGTCGCTCAGGCAAGTTTTCTACCCGTTATACTGTTGCTGTGATGTAAATATATGTATATGCATTATCTTGTGATATTGCATGATTGTTATTAGCAAATTTTGCGATATATTGGAGCATGCTAATATGGTATATATGCATGTCTGTTTCGTAATCTGGTTATCTATCTGTTGATTTCAATGCTTATAGTTGCATAATACCTATGCTAGAAATAAGCAAGTAGTTGCGTATACCCTTAGTATAGGGGATAAAAGGTAAACATATTTTTAAACCGGGAGTCGATGTTCCCGAGTATATTATATATATATATTTATTTATATATATATATGGATATAGTTTTTAAAACTATTAATCGAATAAGGTTTATTCGATAACTTTAACTTTATTTTATTATTGAATATTATTTTGAATATTCATTCGAGGACTTATGACTCCTTTTACTTTATTAATGAATATTATTTTGAATATTATTCGAAGGCGTATGACTCCTTTTATTTATTATCTGAATATTATTTGAATATTCATTCGAAGGCTTATGACTCAGTTTATATTATTTAATGAATATTATTTGAATATTCATTTGAGGATCTATGACTCCGATTATTTGCTGAAATATATTCTTTATTTTATTAAAGAATAAGGTGTAAATAATCAAACTTATTTTCGATTATTCAAATAAAGATAATACTTTTATATAAGTATATCTTTGGTTATTTAATACTCGTTTCAAGTATAAATTTCAATACTTCTACTTCAATTATTTTTATAAAGATTATTCTTTATGGGAATATTATTTAATTAATAATATTCAGTCATTTTCTAAATATTCTGGGGACTGATTTACTTCATTAAATCAGCTTTACTCCAAACACTCTATAAAGTGTTTTCGAGTCTTCAAAATGATTTTTAAAAGATAGAGCGGATCCCAAAACTCATTTTTATATTTAAGATCTTTCTTTTAAAGGGGATTTAAATACTCGTTCAAAACTTGAGGGATCCGGCTCAGTGGTGTATTTTACATTCGCAACGAGGTTGCTGTTTTGAGAAAACATCTTAATTACTTGCCCATCGTTCGGGAAGTAAGTCCATCTATTGAGTCGGCATAAGCAACATGGGCTCAGTGGGCGTCCATGATAGTGTAAGTGGCTCAGTGGGAGTCCATCAAATGCATAAGTGGCTGAGTGGCAGTCCAGCATAAGGTCCTAATTATGACCAGGGTGATGACCAGTGGGGAATTCGTCCATCTACTAGTAGAAAAGGTTACTTATGGGTATCTTTGCCTGATCAGCAAGATATCTGGTTTATGCCAAAGGTTTTCTTTTCCTTCCAAATTCATTGGATATTGCAACTCTGTTCATACTTTACATAACAGAGGTTCCAGGAAATGTTTTAGAGATATATATATATGTGGATATATATATATCGGGACTAAATAAAGTATCTCATAACTTCATTTTCTTCAAAATATTTCAAAGATTGAATATATTCAAGTCTTATCTTGTAGTCTCATCAGTGTGATGAACTTTTGAAATTAATTATAACTTGAACGGTGGTAGTTCAAGTAGTATTTGGAAAAGATATAAGTATATTGGAGTATTTGGTAACTTCATCTTTTAAACTTATATCTAATTAATAATTGTCTTATGAATGACTAAGATTTTCAGAAAAATGTTGAGACAAGGTTAGATATATGAGATCACCTTGCAACGATATTTTTTATATACAGTTATACACTGGGACTTTGTGTATATTATGCATGGAAGAGGACTTCCAATATTTTGAAAGGTATATATGTATATAGATATATATACTGAATATTTTTCGACTTCATCGCATTAAGATATCAACTTGGTTCATTTCTTTTGACCAAGACTTTCATGAGTATTATGAGTAGGCTCATATATTGTAAATCATTATACATATTATTTTGGTGGGCTTGCTGCTCACCCTTGCTTTATTTCTTAATCACACAACAACAGTTAGGAAAGATGGCCAGACTCCAGCAGACCCAGCGCAAGCGCGTGGGAAGCGTCCCGCGTCTTCCCGTTGATGTTGTAGCTGCTATAGCAGCAGAGGTAGATCTATTGTAGATCAGACCATCTACTTTTGAGAATCAATTATGTATAATTATAACTTGTGGCAAATAATGGCAATTAACTGTAAATTATCAAGTAATCATTTTGGGTTGTAATAACTTTTAAATTGTGGATTCAAAGACTTGTACTTAATTAAATTTCATCTCTGAGACTATAACGGGTTGTGGTGTGTGTTAGTGTGGGGTCACAGCATAAGGTTATTTATTATTAATTAAGTGAAGTGATATTGTGGAAAGAAAGACCGTGACGACCCGGATCCCCGACCCCGGATCTGGGGGTGTTACAGTATAAAAGCTTATTTCACTCCAATTATTTTATTTTATCATTCTCAAATTCAACTGCTTTTATTTCATTCTCTCTCAAGCAAATATTCTCTTTCTCTTCAAGCTTTCATTCTCTAACAATGGCACCTGTAGTAAAGATTATGTCTCAAACTGGGTTCATTTATGAGAAGAACAACTTCACTGCTTTGGTCAATAAGGGTATTCAGCAATCAGAAGACTATCACAAGATGATGGACTTTGTGAAGAACTGCAAGCTAAATTACGCCATGCTGGAATCACCCACAATTTTCTGTGAAGTTGTTGAAGAGATGTGGACCACTGCAATCTACAACTCTACTGACAAGACCATCACTCTAACCATCAAAGGTAACGAATTCTGTATCAATAGTGATGTGATAAAGGCATGTTTCAAAATTCCTGACACTGACACTGATCTTATCAATATGCTTAACTCCATGCATTATGCATTTCCTACTTCTAAACTAAGTGATATTAGAAGAATGGGTCTTAGGAAGGAGTGGAGTTTCATGTGTGATGTAGTTACTAAGGTTTTCTCTGGAAAAATCAGTAATTTTGATTCTGTGAACATTTCCATGCTATACATGCTAGTTACAGATAAATTTTACAATTTCAGTGACCTTGACTTGTATGAGTTAGGCTTTAAATTAGGTGAGTTAGCTAAAAGGGGAAAGAATGTATATTATGCTAGATTTTTCATGTTATTGGCTAACCATCTATGTCAAGAAATTGTGCTTGAGAACTCAAACAACAAACTGGCTTGTTGGGTTCAACAGAGAAGAATCATTGCAGATTTGAACAGGGCCAACCATCACAAGAATGTGCCAATATTCTACTTTCCTGTAATGCAGGCACCTCAGGTAAGTGAGGTAAGTTCATCCATCCCGTCAACTATTCCAACCTCCTCAATTTCTTTGAGTTCTGGAGTAGCTATGGCAACTGTGACAATGACCAAACAGTTGCCTACCAAAGCTGCCAAAACTACTGCTATTTATAAATCCAAATCAAAGAAAACCCCCTCTGGTATCTCTCAAAAGGTACCAGTTGAAAAATCCACCAAAATCAAAGAGGGGAGTGTGAAGGAAGGTAAGTTAGGTGAGGGAAGGGGTGAATATCAAAGAAACCCCAAGAATAAGGTTGGAGAGTTGAGTGAATCCCAACCTAGCCATACTGCAGTTTCTCAACAAACTGTAGTGCTTAAGAAGGACATAAGCTCACTTCTAGCTGCATCCTCCCAAAAAGATGTAGTTATTGAACAAAGCTCTCATCCAAGAGCACAGGCCAAAAGGGTTAGGGACACAAGCTCACCCTAAACTTACACAAGAAAGAAGAAATCCAAAACCTCTGGGGATGCACAGGGCACACACACAGTGCAAACTGGTGCTAAAGACACAGTCCCTGCACTTTCTCAAATTCAGTTTGATGTGGCTCCAATAAATGTGGAGTCACAACCAAAATCTCTAATAATAGAAGCATCTGAAACACCATACTCACAAACAAACTCTCTGGAAGTGGATATGATAAACACTTCAATTCCTGATTCCCCTTCTTTAACTCTGTTGGGGAAGCCAAAATCTAGTGCAAGTGAGCATCATCTTTTAGATGATTTGTTGGCTCACTTACCAATTCTTTCAGATACTATTATGACATCTGTGCCTTAAATAACTTCAATCAACACAGAGTCAACAATAGTTTCTCTTCCCACCTCATTCATTTCTACTCTCTCGATGGATATTGCTCATCCGTCGAGTAGTGATTGTATCCCGACGGATAAGCTTAACAGCAGTTATCCGTCGGATAGCATTACCACTCACTCGATGGATATCACTTATCCGTTGAGTATCTCTGCACAACTTCAAACTTTAATTATTTCAAGTGCAGAAGATTTAGTGGTAGTACAGTCACTCTTAGGACTGAGAGAGGAGAGTGCATTGAGTTAGAGGTTGGGTTGCTCCCAGGCAAAAGGAGAGGAAAAGAGTGAAACTCAGCAATCCATTTATTCAGGATTGGCAAAAGTGAGTGAGAGGAGTCCCACCTTAGTAGGTGAAGGTGAGGGTGTGAGGGTGGGGAGCCAGGGTGAGACCCTGATGCAACAAAAGAGAGATTATGAGAGAAAAGCAGGTACAGGAGAAATAAGGGTGGATTCAGCCATTGCTAGTGAGTCAATGATTGTGGATGATGCTGAAAAGGAAAGACAATTTCAGCAACATTATAAAGCTGTAATTGATAACATTTCCTTGGATGCTGACACTTTTACTCATCCTGTATCATCCTATCAATAGTTGGCTGCTCAGGGCAATGTGGAGGCGGAACAAACTTTGAACTTAGTACACACCTCAGAATCTCTTCAAAGAGATAAAGCTGTTGTCAATAGGCTGCCTTCTCAAGCTGGTGAGCCATCTGAAGAATTTGGAGTAAATTCTAATGATGATGACTCTATTTCATTTGATGGAAGCATGAACTTAGGGGGAGATGAAGGCCCAAGTTCTATTCCTGATCTACCTGAATGGGCTTTGACTAAGGAATCTACTCCTGGATAATTCAATGTATCCTTGGTCAAACAAATTATGTCTATCCAACAGGCCATTCAGAAGAGCTCAAATGCTGGTACCAAGGCTGTTCTTCAAGCTCACCTAGAGTCTTTACATCTAATGAAGCTACAGCAAGTCAGACGGAATCTGAGTGTAGATGAAATCAAAAAGGACATAGCTGACTTGAAGACCTATAATTCTGAGAAACTGGATTCAGTCATGCCATATGGTACCATGCAGGATCTCGTACTGAGACTGAGAAGAGAATCGGATTTTGAAAAGAAGCTGGCCAAGCTGGAGGATAGAGTTCAAGCTATTGAGCATTCTGTGGCCATCCTTCTGCAAAATCAACAGTCTCAAACAAGCCTTCTCATGCAACTGGCTAAAGCACAAGGCCTAACTCCTCAACTTGATGATAACAAAAAGGGGGAGAGAGAATCAAGTAAGGGGGGAAAGGACCAAGTGAGGGGGAGACACTTCAAGTTCACATCAGCAAAGTAATTGTACCTTCAATTACTGTCTCCAAGCCAACAGTTGCAGATGGCATAGATCTGATTAAAGTAGCAGCAGCAAATTTGAAAGTTGCTTAAGAAAGAAAAGTTGAGTTTGATCAACTGGAATAAGATTGATGAGGAGATACAGAAAAAGTTTGAACTTGGAAAGAGGACAATCTTCCTGCATCAAGTGTCCAAAGGCTGAAACAATTCTTAAACCAAGGGCAAATTATCCAAAATCATCTTTGAAGAACCCTTTGGACACTGTGTATGAGACACCCAAGCCTGATGAAAAGAAGCTTCTATCAAGATCAATTGTATTCTATAAAGATCCAGCTGATTCAGCTTCAAAGAGGAGAATTACTAAGATATTCAGAAATGGAAAGGAAATTTGTGTGGTAGCTGGACATCCACAATTTGCTCAAGCAAAGAGAGAAGAAAAAGCCAGATTGAAGCAGGAAAAGAAGCAAGTTGCTCTAGATGCAAAGAAGACTAAACAAAAGAAAGAGCAGATTGCTATCTTGGCCAAGCTACAGGATGTGAATTCATCTCAACAAATTCCCTCTCAACCATCTGAAGCTGCTGAATCAAAGAAGAAAATTGAAGAACAGAAGAAATCTCCAAGGAAGAAAGAATTGGCTAGAAGAACAAAAAGGAAACTGGATATTGTTGATAAGGAATTGGAAGATCAATTTCCTAAGGAACCCACACAAGCTACAACTCAAGCATCAAAACCCTTTGTGGTATTTGAAGACATAAGGGTGGTGGATCCCTACAAGAATATACATGGTGAACCTATTGTGCCAAAGGATGAGCCAATAGAGTGGGATAACATACCAATTCCTGACTTCAGCTTACCAATCCTTAGCAAGCCAAAAAGGACAAAGTCAAGGGCAGTCAAGAAAGTGAAGCTGTCACCTCTCAAATCCAAATCATTAGTTAAAGCTCAACCCAAAGCCAACAGGGGAGACTACTTGTACTTGTGTGACATCAAAGAATTTTCAGATCTAAATCTTTATCTGGATGAACTGGATGAAGTAAGGGGAATTGATGCATACAAAAACCTACCTGAAAGGTTGGTGTTCAAGTACAAAGGAGGAAGGGAGATTCAGTGGCCACTTCACAGGATTCTTCAAGAGAGCCAAGCTGTGCTGATTAAAGTTTATTCATCCTTCAAGAAAAACTTTGGGTTCAATGTAACTGCAAGAAGACTAGTATTGAAGAAGATTGAAGAACTAAGGAGTATTAGAGCTAAAGATGCACTCCCAAAGACTCTAATCATCCCATACACAGGGAGAAGAGTGCATCTAAGGCCTTACTGGCTGATGGAGTTCATGGATAACAAGGGTGTGAGAAGATTCTTCAGATTAGAAGACCAATTGAGTATCTCTAGCAATGAGACTCTCTTGGAAATGCAAGAAAAGCTAGATCTCTCAGAATCTGATGAACTGGAATTACACAGGCAGCTCCAAAATCAGATTGAGGAAAATAACAGAAAGCTTGGAAGAAGATCTAGACCTTCAAGGAACTAGAAAACTCTGCTCAGGCTAGAGGAGCATCTTGAAATGACTATGAGCCAAACCTTGTACATTTTGATTAATTGAAGCACTTTCAGTTTTATCTACTTATCCTTAAAGATGTATGTTTAGGATGTTTTGTTATCATCAAGTATCTCTAAATTTATGGCTACAATTCCAGTAGACATAAATTAGGGGAGATTGTTGTGCATATGTTGTGTACTTGATGATTTCATAAACAAAACATCTAAGTAGATTTTACTTAGTGAAATAATGTAGCACTCGACGGATAAGAATTTTAGTCCCGACGGATAACTCATTATAGTCCCGACGGATGTTAACTAATTATCCATCGAGTGAGTAGCTTATGTAATAATAAGTCTGTAGCACAGTTATGTATACACCTTTGTGTAGAATCTGTAGTAGCATATAAGTCATGTTGACTTTAACTAGATATACAGAATAGGTTGATTAATTGTACATAAATGATGTCTTGTAATTCTGTATAAGTGAAATGAAGTCATATACTTGATTGCTACCCGACGGATAACCTACAAAGCAACCGACGGATGATCAACAACCCGACGGATGATCAACAACCCGACGGATGATCATGTACTCATCTAATAAAGAATTCAAACAGCAGTTGAACAGTGAAAAGCTGAGCACAGCCGTCGAGATATATACAAACCTACTGTGGAAGCCCATTAACCGAGTAATAGAGGACGAAAAGCAGCAAAGCTTAAGACTGATAGTTTTTATATTTTTTCAGTCTTTTTGACATTGTAATCTTGGTGATATATAAACCAAGAATGTAGCAAATAGAAACATATAGCTGAGATACACAAAACAGAGAAATCTTTGTAAGCAGAATTATTAGCATTTCCCTGTATTCTCAGTAGTTTAATTTGTAAGCAGATGTGAGCATTCTTGCACACAGAGTCCTCTCGATATATAATATATATCTCTGGTGGAATTGTTTGAATCCACCAGAATGTTTTAAAAACTCTTGTTTTTAATTACTTATGTTTTGATTCAATTAAGTTTCTATTCTGTATTGTGCTAAATTAAAACAGGTATATTTATATTCGAGTTGAACATTTTTATTTTGAGAAAAAGGTTCAAGAATTCCATTCAACCCCCCTTCTGTAATTCTTGCTATATTGTTAAGGGACTAACAAAGGTTAATACGTCAAGGATGCGAAGTTTATTTGGCTCATGTCGTGGACGTGGAGAAAGAATCTGTGAAGATCGAGGATATTCCGGTAGTAAGAGATTTTCCGGACGTGTTTCCCGATGAATTGCCTGGACTACCTCCAGAAAGAGAGATCGAGTTTACGATTGATTTGGCTCCTGGAACCGAACCAGTGTCAAAAGCTCCCTATCGCATGGCGCCGGTCGAGATGAAAGAATTGGCAGCTCAGTTGCAAGAATTGCTGGACAAAGGAGTGATCCGACCGAGTGTATCCCCGTGGGGCGCACCGGTGTTATTTGTAAAGAAAAAGGATGGAAGTATGAGGTTGTGCATTGATTACCGCAAGCTGAATAAGTTGACGATCAAGAATAAGTACCCTCTACCGCGGATTGATGACTTGTTTGACCAGTTAAAAGGAGCTTTGTGTTTCTCAAAGATTGATTTAAGGTCTGGGTATCATCAATTAAAGATTAAAGTGGAAGATATACCCAAGACAGCGATCCGAACGAGATATGGACACTATGACTTTTTGGTAATGGTGTTTGGCTTGACGAATGCGCCAGCTGCATTTATGGATCTTATGAACAGAGTGTTCAAGCAGTACTTGGATAAGTTCGTTATTGTGTTTATCGACGATATACTGATTTACTCCAAGACGGAAGAAGATCATATGGAACATTTGAGGATTTCCTTGGAAATTCTGCGAAAAGAGAAGTTGTATGCTAAGTTTTCAAAGTGCGAATTTTGGCTAAAGGAAGTGCAATTTCTTGGTCATGTAGTTAACAAAGAAGGAATCAAAGTAGACCCAGCCAAGATAGAAGCTGTAATGAATTGGGAAAGACCCAAGACTCCTACGGAAGTCAGAAGTTTTCTGGGATTAGCCGGATATTATAGAAGATTTGTGCAAGATTTCTCTAAGATTGTCGTTCCGTTGACAAAGTTGACAAGAAAGAACGAGAAGTTCGTTTGGATAGAAAAGTGCGAGGAAAGTTTTCAAGAGTTAAAGAAGAGGTTGGTAACCGCCCCAGTGTTGGTACTACCAGATGATAAAGGGGAATTTGTGATATTCAGTGATGCTTTATATAAAGGACTCGGATGTGTGCTAATGCAACACGGGAAGGTAATAGCATATGCATCAAGGCAACTTAAGCCGCACGAGCAAAAGTATCCAATGCATGATTTGGAATTGGCAGCAATTGTATTTGCCCTTAAGATTTGGAGGCATTATTTGTACAGGGAAAAGTGCGAGATTTATACGGATCATAAGAGTTTAAAGTATATCTTTACTCAGAAAGAATTGAATATGCGACAAAGAAGGTGGTTGGAATTGATCAAAGATCATGATTATGTGATAAATTATCTTCCTGGAAAGGCAAATGTGGTAGCCGATGCTTTAAGTCGAAAAGAAAGATCAAATCTGTTAACATCATCAGAAGAAATAATCAAGGATTTTGAAAAGATGGAAATAGAGGTGCAGACTCCAGAATTTGGAGGTGAAGCTATATATGCAATGTCATTTCAACCTGAAATTTTGGAAAAGATTCGATGCTGTCAAGAGCAAGTGATGAATCGCGAAAAGGATAGGTTGACGGGAGAAGAAATTAAAGCTCAAAAAGATGGGAAAGGAATATACCGTGTTAGCTCACGTATTTGGATACCTAATGTTGTGGAAATAAAACATGAGATTTTGTAAGAAGCGCATAACTCGAGATTTTCAATTCACCCTAGAAGTACGAAAATGTACCAGGATTTAAAAGAAAGTTATTGGTGGCCCACATGAAAAAGGAAATTGTGGAATGGATAAGTAAATGTTACACGTGCCAAAGAGTCAAAGCGGAACATCAAAGGCCGAGCGGATTGCTTCAGCCACTAGATACACCTGAATGGAAATGGGAGCATATAGCGATGGATTTCGTGGTAGGATTATCTAAAACCAAGTCAAATCATGATGCGATTTGGGTGGTAATCGATCGGTTGACGAAGTCAGCACATTTCTTGCCGTTGATCAAATTATATCTGGATGAGATCGTGATGTGTCATGGAGTTCCCGTGTCTATCGTGTCCGATAGAGATCCAAGGTTTAACTCGAGATTTTGGCGACAATTCCATGAACATTTGGGAACTAAGTTGAAAATGAGTACAGCATATCATCCGCAGACAGACGGACAAAGTGAAAGAACAATTCAGACAATTAAAGATATGTTGCGAACATGTGCAATAGATTTCAAAGGAAATTGGGACGATCATTTGCCCTTAATTGAGTTTTCCTACAACAACAGTTATCACGCAAGTATTGGCATGCCGCCTTATGAAGCATTGTACGGAAGAAAGCGTAGATCCCCTACTTATTGGGACGAAGTTGGTGAGCGCAAATTAATTGGCCCAGAGCTAGTTCAACAAACGAAAGAAAAGGTAGAAATGATTCGAAAAAGGTTAATTGCAGCTCAAGATCACCAAGCAAAGTACGCAAATCAAGAACGGAAAGATGTGTAATTCGAATCTGGAGACAAAGTCTTGTTAAAGATATCTCCTTGGAAAGGTTTAACCCGATTCGGAAAGAAAGGGAAGTTGAGTCCTAGGTATATTGGACCATTTAAAGTATTGCGTCGAGTTGGGAAAGTGGCATATGAATTGGCGCTACCTCCATAAATGCAACACCTGCACAATGTATTTCATGTATCTCTTCTAAAGAAGTATAATGCTGATGCGAGCCATGTGATCGAGTTGGAACCAGTGGAGATCCAACCAGATTTGTCCTATGTGGAACAGCCAGTGCGAATTTTGGATCGAAAAGAAAGGACGCTTAGAAATAAAGTTGTACCTCTAGTTAGAGTGTTGTGGAGAAATCCATTAGTCGAAGAATCGACTTGGGAATTAGAAAGCGAAATGAAATAAAAGTATCCCTCTCTATTTGCTTAGATTAGATTCTGGGGATAGAATCCTTTTAAGGAGGGTAGATTGTGACGACTGAGAATTTTGTGACGTAATCAAGTCAATAAAGTGTGTTATGTGATGTGATTATAATTATGTGATTAAGTGTTGATTAATTTTCGTTACTGTATGTTAAAATATAGGAGCGTAAATAAAAACGTTTCAATTTAAAGAATCAGCTTAGGAGTTAAGCTGTGTCATCGGATCGTCAGGTAGAATGGAACCCGTCCTAATAAGGAATTAAAGAATATAAAATATGAATTATGTGTGATTGAATGAAATGAATGAGTAAATAAAGTATTTCGTCCTAAGTGACATGTTGATTGGAAAAGAAGATAATGAGAAGCATAATCGAAATGCTGAGCGTCGGGCCGTCAGGCTGAACGTGACCCGGTACGCGTAGAAAAGGATAAAGATTAAAGAAGGATAAATTCTATGATTAGACCTGAGTCGTTATATGATTATATATGTGAGATTGTTGTCTGTGTGCATGACTATGTGTTCTGTGACATTTTTATGAATTTTTAAGGAATTATGTGACTTAAATAAAGGTCTAATTAACCTTCGTGCATTTTTATAAAATTATCTGAGTAAGATAAAAACATGGGATTTGTTTTGATATCTTCTTAGTAGTACTAGAGACTTTTAAAAAATGATAAGTGGATTTATTTGGTGGTCTTTGTATTTTTAAATTGATTTTATGTGGAAAAATGTTATTATTATGGCGAGGTTGCGAAATTTATATAAAATCAACCGTACGCTTAAAACCTTATTATGAGTAATGGTCGGAAAGCTAATTTCGAGATCTACGATTTGAAATTGTCATTTGTAATAATTTTCAAATTTCTGAGAGAGATATAATTTATATTTAGTTTTTATCTTATTTGAGTAAAAAGAAAAAGATTAATCAACATAAGTGGGGATTAGTTAATTACTAAAACGCCCCTGCCCTCTAAGCATATATATACACTCATTTCCTCCTCCTTCCTTTCTTTCCACCCGGCCACACTTTCATTCTCTCTTTTTCTCTCATCTCTCTCACTCTCGAAGCTCACTCTCTTCTCTCTCTCTATTCCACTCGGTATATCACTCTTCTACACTTGATTTTTATGGATTCTTCCATGGAAATTCGTTCTTGTTCCATATATGAGCTCTAATCCTATTGCATGCATAGTTTGATACTTGCATGTGGGTTGTGTGCGTGTGTGTAGGTTCGGCTAGGCCGAATTGTTGCTTTATAAAAACAAGATGAAGTGAACTTGTGGTGATCTTGTCTTGTATGTGTTTGTTTTTGTGATTTTAGAAAATAATCGGAGATTTTATGGTAAGATACCCTCGAATGAGGGCACCACCGTGAGGCCACCGCCACCGGTGATGAACTCCGGTGAACCGGTGGTGAGTAATGATGTAACCACTGAACTCTACTACACCAAAACTTGTTCTTTTGATTGTTGCATGTGTTAATCTTGAAAACACCCGAATGGGTTTTGATTTTTTTAAAAGAATTAAGTTGATGTTAGTTGATGAAAATGAGTTGTTAATGTTTAATCTTAGAAATTATTGTTTGATTAGAGTGATTGGTAGTGTAAAGGGTCGAAATTGTCCATGCATGTGTTGATTAGTGTAAAAGCCGAATAGGGTTTTGGGTTATCAAAGAATAAATTGATTTTGGTTGATAAAAATGATTGTTTGATAGTTTTTTTTGAAATTGATGGATTAACTAAGGGCCTAAATTGAAATAAAGGTTAAATTCGAGTATGCATGTGGGATTGTGTTATGTTTGGTTCGAATTCTTGCTTAATATAGAAGAAGATAACAACTTGGTGTGTTATTCTTGCTTGAATTAACTAGGATTTAGGTTTAAACCATGAAAATACTCTTGTATGTCATTTGTAAGATTAAATTAAAGTTGTATATTGTATTTCTTGAGAAATTCGAATGGTATAGTTGTTTTATAAGAATATTAAGTTGGATTATATGTCTAAATGATTGTTTATGTGTTTATGTGGATTTGGTATGAAAAATTGATTGATTTTGATTGGTATTTATAGTAGGGCCGAATGGATCATGATTTTTCAGAAGTCAAATTCAAATTTAAATGATGGATTTGATTATAGAAGATAACTAGGTGATTGCATGTGAAAATTTTAGGAATTGTTTGCTTATTTGCTATTTTTGGTTCGAATTATAGAATTTTAAAAAGAAGAATTAGTTGCCTTGATTCTAAACGGTTATAAGTAGTGTTATGATTATGGAATTGAGTTTTGAATGAAATGTGTACTCATGTGAGTTGTGATTGCTTGATTTGGTTTAAAGTCGAATTAAAAGTGTGTTTTAAGATATAAGTTGTTCGTTGAATACTTGAAAGTATAAAGGGTAAGAGTGAAGTATATTATATGATATGTGTATTTGTGTAACTATACTCGTATAGTTAAGGTCAATCGTTTGATAGGATTAGTGTAAATAGTAAACGTTCCGGGAACGAGAGTTGAGAATATGATTAAGGTTTTGGTTTTATTATAGATTCGGAGCGTGAGGGCATTCAGGCTAGGAAAGGAAAGGATTTACTAGGTGGTAGTAGTTCAACCTTCAGGAAAGCAAATCCAGGCAAGTAACTCTGATTACTTGTGTAAATGGTTATAAAGAGAATGTCGTTCATACCATGTAGAGTATTGAACTGTTTAATTATGAAACCCTGATATTGATTTGAGGTACCCTGCCTTTGTTCTTGATAAACTGTTATTGATAAACTTAATGATTCAACCCTTTGATAATCTGTCCTTTCTGTTCAAATTATGTATTGAGCCATGAAATATATTGAACCCTCTGATTATCCTTGTTAACCCTGTTTAATGATACCCTGTTCCTCCTGATCACCCTATTGATCCCTAAACAGATGTTGATCCTTCTAACTTAAGTGCTTTGTTATCCCTGATACAGAATTCTTATGAATTGTTCCTTGCGTATCTTTGAATCACCCCCTGAACTTTGTTTCCTTAAAATCTGAATTAAGAATGAGTTTCGACTTGAAAAAGTCTGAATGATTTCAAATTCTTGGTGATGATAAAATGAATTTTAGAAAACCTATTTGTTTTTCCAAATCAAGGTTTTCCAAATGAATCTCTGATGGATTGGATTGGGACGTAAGAGGCTAGTGGGACTAGTCCAGTCATGGTAAGAGGCTAGCGGGGCTAGTCCAACTTAAGGCTGAAATTATGCCGATTGGTACCTTAAAGACCGGATGGAGGTCGGTACGGGCTGATCACCCGTATTAATATGAAATGGAAAGATAAAGTGATCCAATCAAGGGTTCTAAATGATTATTTAAAAAGGGAACTAAAACTTTCTGTTCAGTAAATTGATTTTTGAAAATGAAAATGGTTTATATTGCTTTGAAAATAGTTGATTATGTTAATATGAAGCTTAAAGCTCGAGAACCCTGATTCTTAAATCTCTTGATCATATGATTGATTCCATATATTGAAATACTGTTGTTTTCCTCTATTGAAAGATCTATTCTGATCCTTTATTGATTTGTGATGAATGTCGGCTTTCAACCTACGTTGAGCCTTGTTCCTTAAAAGCTCCATATTGTTCCTTCAAAAACCTTTCCTTAACCCAAAAGCTGGAAATCTGCCACCTAGATCAAATAAAGTAGAATGCCCTGAGTTTGGTAAAGCATATTGAGAATAGATATTGTAGAAATGCTATATAGGTGCTTGCTGAGTTTTATACTCATTTGTTTTGTTTTAATCTAACCATGGCAGTTAAGCAAGAAGATGGCCAGGCTTAGGCGCACTGCTCGTAAGAGCGTACCTGGTGGTCCCTACCGTGTTGAGGGCTTCCGGTTGCCAGAGCAGGTAGTGGTAATTATGAGTGAACTCACGCCTAGAAAGAAGTGTTTAAAGATACAATGGGTTATCTATCGGTTCCCAGCCGGAATCGATATTGTTTATTTAATAATATTTTGGGTTTGTAAGTTATATTTTGTGATTGGTAGTTATAATCTTGTCTCATACTTTATCATGTTGATCCTTTTAGTAGTTAATCGGGGTTTATGCATATTTAATTATCAGATTAGAGGTGTGTGAGTCCTCATTTCCTAACCCCGAAATTGAGGGCGTCACAGAGTATGTGATATATATCATATACTGTCACCGTCCCATAGGTTGTTAATATCGTTAGGGGTTTTTTAAGCAAATTAATTCTTATGACAATTATACCCAATATTAATATATATATATATATAATATTTAATTCACATGTCTTGAGTAAATCGTCTAATATCGATTTTTTTTTGAGAGAATGACCACTCTGTCTGTGTCGATGAGCTGTCCAAGCTCGTACAAAATACTTCGGACCTCGCCAGTTCAGTGTACTTCGAAGAACTAAAGGCACCCAGCACAGATCGAGCTGAGGTTCTGTGTATTACTTAAGGGACGGGACGCTCCCGGAAGACCAGAACAAGGCCAGATACTTAAAGCACAAAGCTGCTCGTTTCTTCCTGGAAGATGGTCAGTTATACAGAAGAACCTTTTCCGCTCCCACCCTGAAATGTGTGGACCCAGATGAGGCCAATTATTGCCTCCGGGAAGTTCATGAAGGCATCTGCGGAGACCACCTGGCGGCCAAAGCTCTAGCTTACAAAGTCATCAGACAAGGATATTACTAGCCCACAGTCTACTCTGACTCAATTGCTTATGTTAAGAAATGTCCCTAGTGCCAGAAATTCAATATTCCCAGGCAAAGCCCCAGCCTGCCGGCATCAGTATTATCTCCGGTCCCATTTGCTGTTTGGGGCATAGATATCGTGGGCCCCTTTCCCCGAGCAAAAGGTGACCTCTGCTACGTCCTGGTAGCCATTGATTACATGACAAAGTGGGCAGAAGCTAAGGCCATGAGGACAATCAATCAACAAGATTGTATCAAGTTTATGGATTCAATCGTCATGAGGTTCGGGATCCCGGTAGTTCTCGTCTCCGATAATGGCCTGCAGTTCGTCGGGTCCGAATTCGAGGCATATCTGAAAGAGCTCGGAATCAAGCACAAAAGGGCATCGGTCGCACATCCTCAGGGGAATGGACAGGTTGAAGTAACTAACAGAATCATACTTCAGGGCCTTGAAAAAAGACTAGAAGAGTCCAAGAAAACTTGGCCTGATGAGCTTCCAAAAGTCTTGTGGTCCTACAGAACCACCCCTAGAACGGGAACCAATGAGACCCCCTTCAAGCTTGCATACGGTACCGAAGCCCGCATACCAATCGATATCGGGTCCCCTTCCCACAGAGTCATCAACTTTGACGAGATCTCAAACATTGAGGGACTTAAGACCAACCTGGAGCTCCTTGACGAGGTAAGAGACAAGGCGGTAAAAAGGATGGAAGGCTACAAAGAAAAGACAAAACTCTACTTTGGGAAGAAGGCAAAAATCAGAGAGTACGAAGCGGGAGACTTGGTACTCCGGCACACCGAGGCCTCGGACCCAACCAATCAAGGAAAACTCCAACCCAACTGGGAAGGCCCCTATAGGGTTAAAGAAGTGCTCCGACCAGGAACCTACAAGCTAAGCTACCTCGGGGGAACCAAAGTCCCAAACACTTGGCATGGAGCCCGCCTAAGGAAATTCTACCAGTAAAGGTAGGGCACACATTCCGGGATCTACTCTACTTTTAGGCTATAACAGCTTGATGTAATTTTCAACGTTTTCCCCGGAATGTATTTTTTCTTTATTATGATTTAAATGAAAACTCCACATTGAGCACCCCATAGCTTAAGATTATTCTACTACCATTCGATCATTGTCGCTATACTACTTGGAAATTTTTATTCAATTAAAATTTTAAACCCCTTCCCGGGACCATTACACAACCTATATGTACTTAGAGAATTTTATTCAATTAAAATTTTAAAACCCCAGCCCGGGGACCATTACACAACCTATGTGTACTTAGAGAATTTTATTCAGTTTAAATTTTAAAACCCCTTCCCGGGGACCATTACACAACTCATGTGTACTTAGAGAATTTTACTCAGTTAAAATTTTAAAACCCATGCCCGGGGACCATTACACAACCCATGTGTACTTAGAGAATTTTATTCAGTTAAAATTTTAAAACCCCTGCCCGGGGACCATTACACAACCCATGTGTACTTAGAGAATTTTATTCAGTTAAAATTTTAAAACCCCTGCCCGGGGACCATTACACAAATCATGTGTACTTAGAAAATTTTAATCAATTAAAATTTTAAAACCCCTTCCCGGGGACCATTACACAAACTATGTGTACTTAGAAAAATTTTATTCAATTAAAATTTTAAACCTCTTCTCGGGAACCATTACACAAACCATGTGTACTTAAAAAAATTATTCAATCAAAATTTTAAACCCCTTCCCGGGGACCATTACACAACCCATGTATACTTAGAAAATTTAATTCAGTTAGAATTTTAAAACCCCTATCCCGGAGACCGTAACACGAACCACGTGTACTTAGAAAAATTTCGATGTAAAAAAGCAAAACCAAATACGAAACGGAAATATATTTACATGCATTCCCGAGGCAAACCAAGCCCCGGGACAAATCCAAACAAAAGTCAAACGAAATCCAAATAACAAAGTTTAAAGGCCATAAGGGCTAATTCTGAAATGACAGCAAACTATGAAGAGAAAATTACAAGGCACAAAGCCTGGGTCTTCATTCTTAATTCTTCAATTCTAGGGAGGAGGAGGCGTCTTCTCGCGGCCCTCTTCGGGAGGCAGAGGTGGCTGGGTACCCGCCTCAGCAGCTTTGGCCTCTTCATGACGGAGCTCTTATGCGAGGTACAGCTCTATGAATCCATCCATATCCCCACCCGGATTCTCAGCCTGATAAGCAGAAGCAATGTCCCAGTAAATGTTGACCTTCTCAAAAATCTTGTTGTTGAGCTCCACGTAGTAAGCGGGGGTACCCCGGAAGGACTCAAGCACCTCCTCTGCCCGGGGCCTAGCAGCAAGCTCTTTCTTCAAGTTCTCCACCTCCGCCCAGAGGGACCCAACCAACTGCTCCGCAGCCTGTCGAGACTTCACCACCTCAGCAACAGCCTTCTTATGTTCTCGAGACTCCCTCTCCTTCGCCTCCCGGTACTTGGTGAAGGTTTCCTTCTCCTTAGATAGCTCCTTCACCGCAGCCTTATTCTTGGCCTCCCTTATGCGGAAATTGTGAAAAATGGTGGAGCAGCCGCTGATTTGAGCATTGGCCTGAAAATAAAACGACTCAGTAATAATACAAGGGGAGGAAAGAAAAATATAAGGGAACAGTCTTACCTTCGAAACATCCCGGACAAGATGACAAAGGAAGGTATCAAGATCCTCACTGGCATAGCAATCAAAGTCAGCAGGGGTGGCATAGTTGTCAAACATCTCATTCCGACGATCATCCAAAGTCATCCGGGCTAAGAGGTTCTTCAGCGCATCCTCCTCCACCAACTTCTGGCTCTCCTCCTCAGTAGGGCCCGATCCAGAAACCCTCCTACGCTAGGGTGTTCCGGAACCACCAGCAACCTCTTCGGCCGTCTTCCTCTTACGAGGATTCAAAGATCCAACTTCCTCCTTTTCCAGCTCCACTACCTCAACCTCCTCAGGCTCCGGGACAGCAGGTGTAGTAACCACCGGGGCACTTTGCCTTACACTATTTCCCGAGGAACCATCATCCCGGGCCTGAGAGCCACTACCTCCATCAGCTGATTTCTTCCCCGAGTCCAACTGAACGGCGCCACCAATCTTCTTGAACCTTCCGGCCAAATCCTTGAATTGTTGTGACATAGCGTAATGGAAAGGATTAAGGAAGGGAAGACCTGCACAAGGAACAACGGTTTTAAAGAGGAACAACAGGGAAAAGATATACATCAAGAAAAGTACAAGGAAAAAACTAATAATGTAAAACACTTACGGCCAATATTAAACAATGTTTGGTTATCTAAAAAGGTATCCCGGGCCCACTAAGGACTAAGAGCAACCACAAAGTCATACATCTTCACCAGGGCATCTCCACCGAGCCGCTCGGATGGGAACCTGTTATTTTTCAAAACAGTTTTGTACAAAGGCATGAACTCCAGGTCCAAGCCCCGGACGAAGATGAACTCCTGGTGCCAGCCCCGGAGCGAGTTCAACATAAAGACGGGAGCCTTTTTAGCATCGGAAGGGAGCCCACAACCATCTATATTAAAGGTAAACTCAAAAAGGGGAGGCAAGGTGGACTTCTTAATCTTAAAAAGGTAGTGGAAAATTTTAAACGTGGGAAGATACTTCTTTACATGGCAGCACGCAAGGAACCAAGAAACCCAATTTTTTGCATAAATTAAAACCCTTATTCGCACATATACAGATACCAAAACACAAACCTAGATTCACTACAAATATCAAATGTTTCTTTGCAAACAAAAGCTATAAATCTAAACAACAAACAACAACCTGTTCGATTCACCAAAACTCGGCACAACAAAAATAAACTGATTCAGATACTTGGACATGCATGCATTATAAGAACTCAGACTACAAGTATTCGCTAAACAATCACGAAGAAACAAAGAATAGAACGAAGAAAAGTTCGAAAACTTACAAGAAAGCAGGAGAAATAAGGCGGCTTCAAAAGAAAAAAGCTCTCAAATTCGCCTTGGAGAAAAGTTGCAGAGAGTTTTTGTGTTTGCAGTTGCATAAAGAAAAAAGAAATGACAAAAATGGAGTATTTATAGGCACAAATGAAGAGGTAACCCACTCAACTGCCTCGCAATCCTGTCCGTCGAATGAAGACACGTGGAGCAATCCTGAGCGTCCAGAAAATAATCGCCGCAGTTAATGATTATATCGATGTAATTATTTAACAGGCGCGGCTTTTGAGGAGGAAAGGGGAGGAAAAACTGCAACGTTTCGTGTGTATACATTTATATTCACACATATTCGTACAAGAAGCTCAACCGTCGCCTGACACTCCGGGAAAAGCGCTAAAGTACTACCCACCTGTCACATCTGCACCCAGGCCTACCCAAACGCAACCCCGGGGACTTGTACCCAACAACACCCCGGGGTTAGGGGCCACAAATCAAAGGAAAAATGATAAAAAATTTCCAAGTGCCAAGAACCTAAAGGCCTACCCAAACAGAACCCCGGGGACTTGTACCCAACAACACCCCGGGGTTAGGGGCCACAAATCAAAGGAAAAATGATAAAAAAATTCAACTGCCAAGAACCTAAAGTCCTGCCCAAACACAACCCCGGGGACTTGTACCCAACAACACCCCGGGGTTAGGGGCCACAAATCAAAGGAAAAATGATAAAAAATTTCCTGGTGCCAAGAACCTAAAGGTCTACCCAAACACAACCCCGGGGACTTGTACCCAACAACACCCCGGGGTTAGGGGCCACAAATCAAAGGAAAAATGATAAAAAATTTCCAGGTGCCAAGAACCAAAAGGACTACCCAAACACAACCCCGGGGACTTGTACCCAACAACACCCCAGGGTTAGGGGCCACAAATCAAAGGAGTGATAAAATTTTTCCAAGATAACTACTCCCTCATCCGGGAAAACCCGCATAAGGGAGTGGGAGGCAAATGATAGGCCAGAAGTAACCAGGCCCAAATAAAGGAACAGAGACCCAAAAGAGATAACACCCCAAGCCCAAGCCGGGGTGGTCCCCGGTGGCATGTGGCACAGTACAAAAGAGTCAACTGTCTCATGTTACCCAAAATGAAACAATTGCATCACAACCGTCCGTTGGTAAACATCCCAAGGCAACTCTGATGGAGAAAGGACACCTGACCTCATAGTCCATCTGAACCGTCCAACTAATCACCAACCAAGAATGATCAAAGGCCAGGATGAAAATGTACAAACCCCAAAAATCCTAAATCTTGGGACCTATAAAAGGCCCCAAAAAGAGGGTTTTAGGGGTTGAAAAACATTTGACTGCTACACACCTATACACACACCATCACATATATTTTGAATAGCTCATTTTTCCCTCTTCATCTTCTTCTTCAAGAAAACCCATTTCTTACTCTCACACCGGAGTTGTCGCGGGATACAACCCCCTCTAGTTCTGTTTTGCAGAGACCCCTACCTTGCACGTTAACCTCACTCCAACCGCTACGGAAGCTAGATCCCAGTTCATGTGAGAAAGGAGAAGACCCGTGAAAAAACCGAGTTATCAGGTTTGGTGCGTGAAGCGGCAGGAACGCACTTGAAATTTTAATCTTGACGATTATTTATTAGCCACCGGACGAACATGCTCTCATCTTGATTAACGTTATCCACAACTTCAGGAAGAGCATCATTGCCACCTAATCTCATCCATCTGCCTCTTTTTGGCAGTAGAAAAATTGACAGATGAACTGCCCACGCAATTGTCAGCCCTTTCCATGACCGCGGTTACTATATCTGGGCCCTCACCAATATATTCAAAATAGATATTTGATTGACTGTGTGATCTATTGCACCGCTCTACATTGATGTGTGCCGGATACTTCACAAGCAACCATGAATTTTGCATAATGTGCGTGAGGCAATACTCCCCCGAAAAAGATTATTGTATATGTCCTATTTTCTTTTTTATAACTGTAGTAATCAATTTCAATTTTCATCAACAACTCAAACTGGGGGCATGTGCTTATTTCAAGGAACCATTAGTAAGTGGAAAACCTGCTTTATAGAAAGCTGGTCTACCTCTTTCTGGATGAGGCATTTTGTGCTGTGGTTAATTTATTTTTTTCTTCAAGGTTGGGAACAGGGAAAGTATGGACAATGGTCATCAACCAAATTTTATGAGTAAGCATACGTTGCTTAGCTATTAAAGAATAGATTGAGTGCTGCTAATAACAACCTACTCCATTTTTTTCTTCATATACTGTTTGTGAGGCAATGCTCTCCACAAAGAAATTACGGTCTATGTCCCAGTGTTTTTGTTCTTAACTGTGGTAATCAATTATTAATTTTCATGTTCCGCTCAGAGTGGGAGTATGTACTTATTTTTAGGAACCATTGGTATGTGCAGGGCTTGCTTTATAAAAATCTGGTCCACCTCTTCCTGGATGAAGCATTTTGTGATGTGGCTAATTCTTTATCAGGGTTATGAACAAGGCAATTATTGGACAATGGTTATCTACCCAAATTTCATGAGTAAGCACATATTGCTTAGCAGCTGGGGGGTGGGGGCGGGGGGCTAATGTATGTACCTCTCTGGTACATGCAAGTTATAATGAATTTAATGTATGCGTATTTCTGGTGCCATTAGTAGGCAACTGCTTTTTACATAAGCTAGGATTGCCCTAAACAGGACATTGAGTGCATGCTGGATTATCACGTCAAACCCAACAACGTTTCAGGAACAATAATACTAATTGATGTGCCACAGGCAAAAGATACCAGAGAATCGTGACAATAAATAAGTGCCCATGAGGCTGAATATCCAACCAGGTACCTGTTATCTAATCGTATTTTGTTGCATTCCACTGACCTCCCTGTGTTTCTCCTCCGGCATAAAGCATACCCATTTTCATCTATTGTTGTAGTATTTGAGAAAGGTTTAGAGTTTGGTGCACTTTCCATTCACCATACATGGGCACCGAGGATGGGCTTCCCCACATGGTCCGTGCAGATCTGTTTCTCTATCTGGAATCTTTGCAGAAACAACAGAATCAATATCTTCTACTATCCAAGAAGTATGTAGGCATATGAGAGACCGCGTTTTTTGAATTCAATGGTGTAGTCGTGTAGACCACTGCATGGTATAGACCTCTGATAACATTTTGTACCAAAATTATGTCCTAGCTCTGTCATATCATGCATGAAACATGTTTAAATTGTAGCCAGGTGCTTCTAAGTTCGCTGTCATGTCATGTCATGTGCTACAACTAGAGGTGGCCAGTTGTGCGGGTCGTGCGGTCCGGGCCGGATTTGAGTCGGGTTAGTACTCGGAAGATTGAACTCGTAACCAGTTCGGAGATGGGACGGGCTGTGCCGGGCCGGGTTTGAACTGTGAAAATTGAATTTGTAACCGGCATTTCGGGTTGTGCGTGCGTTTCGGGTTGTGCTGTGTTTGTGCGGGCTTGCGGGCTTTCCTTTTTTTTTTTATATAAGTTTAATTCGTTAACATGCATGCACTCTATATATACTCAAAAATAATTGATCTTGCGATCTTATTCTCATTCACTCAACTTTTATATTATATATAAACTTGCATGCACACACTTATGGAAAACTTCCTAGATGATACAATATTAAATTAATAAAAAGGAAAGAAAGAGATGACAGAGCAATTCATAATCTCAATCTAACTTTAACTTGTGTGTGGGCTGGCTCGTGCGGACCGGCCTGGTCCTGAGTTTTCATTTCTATATTCGTAATCGGCATATCAATTTTAACGAGCTGTGCGGGTTTGAACCGGCTCGAACCAGACCGAATAAAATTGAATTTTTAAGTGAATCGGTCCCGAGCGGGCGGTTCAAACCCGCACAAGTGGCCACCTCTAGCTACAACATATTAGCTGCCACTAATATCTAAGCATGCACCCCATTCCCTCCCTTTGATGTCATTTCCAACCGTTGTGATTCAAAAATTCAAATTTGGATCATCAATTGATTCAAATTTCTGACCAACTCCAATAATGTGATTCAAATATTTAATCTAAATTAATTTTTATATATAATAATATATAAATATCATATTCAGCAATTTTATCTTAAATTTATCATTTAATCATATTAACAATTTATATAACATTTCATAAATTAATTAAATCAAAAAAAATTAATACACATAGAAATATTAAAATTGTGCACTTAATTCACGAAAAATGCATTTATTGCAATAATTAACATACAAAATATCTTTGATACACGCTAATTTTTTGAATTAATATATTTTTTTCCCACAAATGCTCAATTAATGCATCTCTAAGTGCAATATGTGCCTCTTTATTTTTATTTTTCTATAACGGTTCAAGAATTCTTAAAATCGGGTATTTTCATCGAACGGAATAATCTCAACTTCTGGATCCAGCACTTCTGACTTTTCAATTGGCACGCTTAAATCACGGTCGTCTTCGATTATCATATTATGCATAATAATATATGCAGTCATTAGTTTGTCCAATCAAAATAATATGAACAACTACAGAAAATATTTTGATTATTTCGGAGAAAACATAAATAGTTTGTCCCACTAAATCAAAATTTTATATTTTCTACTATCGTTTTTGAGTCATTTTGTTTGTTGTGATTTCTTTTATACATTTTATGTACTTATTATTTTATGCAATGTACTTCCATTTAAATTTTGATAAAATTATATTTTCTCATTAATTCAAGTTTATTTTAAAAATAAATTTTATTAACAATTAATTATATTCTGTTATTAATTATATAATTAAAAAATCAAAAATCAATTTAAAATCTCATAAATTACATAACAAAATCATTATTTTATATTAAATCAAGTCACTGATCCAAATTTGGATCAACATTTGAATTACTTTTGAAATAAAATTTGGAATACCCCAAATTTGGAATTTTTGGATGCTAATTACAAAGAAAGACCTGTAAGCCACGAATATTAAGATCTCGCTTTAACCAGACCTTAGAGGTCATTTGGTAAAGCTTAATGTATAAGTGTCTGTTTTAAGAAATTTTGATAAAAACTTATAAGTTTTATAAGTTATATAAGTGTTTGGATAATTTAAGTTATAAATCTGATTTTTTTATTTAAATGAACTGAAATAAATATTTTTTAAATATAATTATTTTAATTCTTATATTTTAAGTTAGATTAATATTAAAAAAATATAATTTAAAACTAAAATTGATGAAAACATGAAAAATAAAAGATAAGTGGAGAAAAAAGTAAGTCGTTAATAACATTAAACTTATCGGCTTATAAATGGGTCGACAAATATTCGACAATAAGTTGTTGCGGACTTATAAACCAATAAGTTGGCTTATAAGATTTTCCAATCAGGCCTTTTGAATAATTAAACTTCCTGAATGATTAATAATCTGAATTCTGAATAAATGATAATGTTTGATAAATAAAATTATTAAAATATCTAAATGATAATAATTTGCTTTTAATAAATTCGAAAAATATTTTTAAAACTTTATTTAAATAACATCCCCTAAATTCAATAATATTTTAAGAAAAAACAAATAATGCTTGAAACTAATAAAAACACAAAAAAAAACATCGTAAATTTTACGGTAATCACAAACAAATAGTGCACGGTGTAATACTATAGCATTATACATTTTGGTAGTGGAGTGTATT
This sequence comes from Apium graveolens, assembly GCF_009905375.1. Classification (NCBI taxonomy): domain Eukaryota; kingdom Viridiplantae; phylum Streptophyta; class Magnoliopsida; order Apiales; family Apiaceae; genus Apium; species Apium graveolens. Next base: position 16,143,630 of record NC_133648.1, on the reverse strand, counting down.
AGAATCGTTTGGGTGTGCATTTCTTTGATTATTACAGCATATAAAAACCCTAGCTAGGTGATTAGTGTGTAAAAATAAATCTTAGCGCTTCAGCCACAATTTTCTGTATTAATGGCTACGAAATATTTTAATCATTAAGATGAAAATAAGATGAGCCAAATAATTTTAAGCGTTAAAATATCCACATTAACAAAGATTGAGAAAAAATTAAGATAAAAATAAATGACCCCTAATATTGTTCTTAAAAAGTACAAGACTTTATAATATTGCTCTGTTGATTAGTAATTAGTTGTACAATAAGATTCTATGTAAGAATCTAACAAAGAAGTTTGTAAGATCGTTGATCCGAAATACAAGAAGGGCCGGAGCCTTTATGTTAACAGAGTCATCTACATTTGCTGCTGTAAAGATAATTACGTACTTCGTCCGCCCCTCCGATTGTTATTGTTTATTGGAGAGTATTCGGCACGTATTTTACGATAAAAAAAAATATAATTCTTTAACTTATTTTAAAAAATTTACTTTTCTGAATAAAAGTTTAAACATTTTATTTTTATTCAGAAAAATATAGAACTATACTTTCTATTCATCTTAAAATACGTGTCGGGCTTTTTCCCAGAAACGATAACAATTGGGAGGGAGTATATAATTAGCTTAGTCAATCATACAGTTGTTTGTTACCCACCACAATACGTTTCTCATTTTGACTGTTTTCACTGTTCACGTTAAGAGATTAACTATTAATTTACGGTTAATCTATAAGATCAAACATAGTTATGAGTGATCTTGTTGTATTCGTGTTTACGAGTACTTTAATACAGTGAAGTTTTTATATTTAATATTAATACGAAATTAAATATATTAACAATCAAAAACGTGCATTGGCAAACGTGTCCGACACAAATGGGAAAAGTATTTAGGGGAGAGAGGGAGTATCTTATTTGTAGGATAGGTTATTGTTTCGGGTGAAGGACAAATTTAGCCTATTTTTACACAAAATTGACAAAAATAACCAATTTTTGAAAAGTTGGCCAATTTTGGCCGATGGGATACCAGTGGAGTATCCACTTTATATAAGATACCCAACTGGCAGTGGAGTATCCCATATATGAAATATCCAACTACCAGTGGAGTATCTTATACAAATTGGGATACCCAACTGACAATGGAGTATTCAATCGGCCAAAATTGGCCACTTTTTTCAGAATAGCTATTTTTGTTAATTTTTTTCAAAAATTGGCTATTTTTGTCATTTTTTCTATTGTTTCCTAGTCTACTGCCGTGTTTATTGCCAAAGATATGCTTTGTAAAACTGTATAAATATCAACGAGGAAGGGAGTAAATATTCACGGAAAACATTCTTTACATTATCCACTCAGGAAAGCGACTTTAGTATACTGCGACAATGTAAGCGCAATCTATCTCTCAGGTAATCCGGTACATCATCAAAGGACTACACATCGAGATGGATATACTTTTTGTCCGGGAGAAGGTTGCGCGTGATAATGTCCGAGTTCTACATGTACCTACGCGACATCAAATTGCGGACATATTTACTAAGGGACTTCCACGTGTATTATTTGAAGATTTTCTAGATAGTCTCAGCGTCCGAAGCCCTCCCGCTTTGATTACGGGGTGTGTTAAGATAATTATGTATATAATTAGCTTAGTCAAATGTAAAATAGGTTTATTGTTTTCTAGTCTACTGCCGTGTTTATAGCCAAAGATATGCTTTGTAAAACTGTATAAATATCAATGAGGAAGGGAGTAAATATTCACAGAAAACATTCTTTTAGCTGCAAATGAGCAGAGAGCAAATATCATGTTGTACATCCGAATTTTTTTTTGAAACTTCTTTCCCTGCTGCTGGTGCCCAGGAAGAATTCTGCCATAATCATCCTCAAATGGAAGCTTTGCTAACCTCCACATCTATTCAGACGAATCAGACAAAACCTGGTGCAATCGTTTTGAATCCAAATACTCGCTACCAATCAGAGTGTAATCTCAAACAAGCACCTAGAGCTATATGCAGTAGTCAACCACGATACAGTAAAAGTACAAACCGCGCACTGTTGTAAACAAAGTTCATAATTATTAAATTTCAGCGACTGATCACCTAACAAGAATCCACAATCACGAACCATATCCAAAAAAAAACTCTTAATCAAGTTCAAATCAAGCCCGTTACTATCCTTATTATTCGAATACACTAATCTGAACAAGTAAAGAATACTCAACTGGAAGGAATTCTCAAAGAGGGCACAAGAAGAAGTACCTAATAAGCACTCCAAATCAGTGAAGCCAAGTCAGCCAACAACGCTTTTCGGAACTTAAGTCTTCCATGTAAAGCTGCTAGAGGATGAAACTCCCCTCTAGGTAAAACCCCATCACCCGACAGAGCCGGACCATAATCCACACGTCCAGTAGCTAAATCGATACACACATCAAAACCAATAACCTCACCTAGCTCCTTGAAAGAGTCCTACAAAGCATATGCACTTCTCCTCTTACATTCAATACCAATAACCTGAACAAGCACTTCCACAAAAGCAGCAAAGACATCAAACTTCTCTTTCTCTAAAAACCAACCTATTTACTTACAACACCCACTCCAATGTCATTGTTTCCAACATCACCAGTCACATTCTCATCCAAAAACCCTCTTTTTTTTGAGAGACTTCATCAAACACATTGTAGGCATCGCTAAAAACATCAATTTTACCAACTTCTTCGTCGACTAAAGGATCAAAATGAGGCATTTGAGCATCATTACCAAGTGGGGTTCATGAATGTTGAGAAATAAATCTAGGGTTTTGATGAAATTTAAGGTCTAGAGCAAGAAAAGCCACATGTTTTGTTGTGTTAGAGTGGGTAGCTAAGAGTGAAGAGAAAGATTAAAGGTATCACTGGAGAGTTTTGATTTTCTTGAAACTGCAATAAATTTGAGTAAAATATTCTGGGGACTAGGATTTTAGCAATATTCTAAATTGAGATGTTTGTAATTCAGGCCCCGATCGGTGGCTCTGATACCATGATGAGTAACCAGCTCATCTAAAACCTTAAGGTGTTAGAGGCAGGCCCCAATAGAATCATATGGTTAACAAGTAGCAAGGCTAATTCCTCTGGGGTCACCTGCAGCAAAGGCAGCTGCACCTTACCCTTGCAACAACAAATTGAGTACCCTCTAGGGCCCGTGCCTACGTGTCTGCCAGAGGCTTCTGCCGCCCACACGTGAACTCCGCAAAAGCCACAAACCTGGGTGGGTTCTCCTATGTCAAGGATTGTGCTGGTGGCAGTTGTGAGTGCGTAAAAGAGAAGAAATGAGTAAATCTGTTTTAAAACAGCAAAATAGGGACAAAAAGTCAGGTGCGAAACAGGATAAATGGAAGAGTTGCTTACCAAATGTTTGTTTTTTCTGGTCAATGCGTTTTTGCTGCAGCGCAGTCTCTGCCACCTGACCTGACATGGGAGTTAAAAAAATTTCGCAGCCTCTCAAACTCAAAAAGGAACCTGATTCTATGCAAGATACATATTCAATTAATTTCATGAACACACCATGCAAATAAATGTCATGCCAAAATTAAGATTGTTTAGGGCGCCAGGGCGGTAGTTGTAGCATGTTTGTGTAGCTGATCCGACAAGAGGGCTGGCACAGCAAGCCATCCAATCCCTCACCAATTGTTAAGAATTAAACAAAATGTACAGCCAATCTAAGCGGGCCGAGAATTTCCAGAAAACCGTATTAGTATCAGTTATCTTTGCAAAACTTACTATGATAAGAAATCTTCATGATCTATTTTGCTTCCATGTTCTTTATATTGAAGCCTAGATTTACCTAGATTTGCTTATAATAAAGAGAATTCAAATTAAATCTTTTCTAAACATATGAAGGTGAATCACAAATATATACTAACAGTGGATTGAGAAGGAGACACATGTTCAAAGAACACAGGTCACGATTTCAGGAGCTGAGAATAGTGCACAGATTCGCAGCTCAGTTTGCAGGTGTACAAAGTTTTTATTATAATACTGGGATTTTTAAAAAAATATCCTAAACACCTCATCTAGTCAAATAACTCAGCCTACAATTCCAAGAGCTGAAACCAGGCACATGCACTGAGGCCTAGATCATTTAAAGGCCAAGCCAAATATTTGTATATTATGCTTGGGTGACTGTGCTTGGGTGATATTCGTTTGCAATAGTATTGAAAGCTTTTGATGTCTAATACCTTGAAAGGCAAACCGAGTCATACCTGCACCAAGTGGCCTCCCAGGCGCAGACACTGGGTTGATGGAGTTGTTAGCAGCCGAGATGGTAGCAAAGCAACATGGCAGAAAGGTCTGCGGGCAACAGGAACTTTGTCAGAGGGACATGATAGTATAACATGATAGTAATTTAGACTAAATTGCATGAAGATAACTTGTTCTATTTAAAATTGCATGAATCCTCTATAATTCTTGCTGAAAGTTAAATTAATGCTTTTAAAAAACATAGGAGAAGGTTAAAATGATATTTTTACCCTTCTCTTATATTTGATATTCTTAGAAGTCAGATAATATGCATATGGTGATGTAGAACTAATATAAGAACGCTAAATGTATAAATGTAATTTAGAATCAGACACATCCATATGCTGTTTCTGATTTGCAAAGATGATCAGGATCAGGAAGTTGTACCCAAAACGCTGAATTCCCACTGAAACACAAAAAAAAAGAGTTGCCACTAACAAAAAATGCTTCATCACCTAGACTTTTTACAGGACTCCAAACTTTTTCACTCCAATCAAACCTTCTTATACGACTTGACTTGTTGACGTCAAAAAATTCTACGAGCACCAGATCTCCATTCAATTTCAATACTTCATAACTCTTACGAGGTAATTGATTCCCACCGAAGATGTTGTCAATTGGATAGCACCGCTGGAATCTGATACAAAACAATTGTGAATTCATTTCAATAGTCAAGAAAAGAAAGGGTAGAGACAGTTTTTAGAATTTCAGCTCATTTTAGTTCTACTCATTGTTTTCTTGCAAGTGAGTACATGCTGTAACACCCTGCTACCAACTGCATCAATAAATCATTATGCAAAACTCAAGTTGTTATATTTGAAACAGAGATGTACCAATAAACTCAAGAATCTTTCGGTGGTAAGAACCAAACTTTTGGAAAAAAATCCCTCTTATACTGATTCTATATAAGAATTTAATATAATGGCTACAGAGATCTTATATTTCTTTTTCGTGTGTCAATGGACTTCTGAACATTTTCAAGCTGCTTCTCAAGCTCTGCAATATTACTTCCTTGTGAGTGAAGACTGGTTATTTATTCCTTGAGGTAAAGTAACACCACTTTTCACTTCAACTTCTTTAAAAGCTGTTCGAACTGTGCACAAATCTCTTATTTCTGCTTGTAGCTTAGCAATCGTCTCTGCAGCATCCTGGTTACTTTTTCTATGGCAAGCAACCTATTTCTGCGATACTGCCAGAGCTCGATTTGCGCGAGTGCTGCAATATTTCCAGACCTCTTTCGAGCTCTTTGATCTCATGCATAAGTGTGAAAGGAGCAGTAGAGGACTGCCTCATGGTCTGTCTTCCCATTGTATTTCTTGTGTTTTCCGGATGACTTGGCTCTTTGGCAGTAAGGTTTGGCGATAAGCCCCCGGAAATTGAGAGACATTTTTTAATAATTGGACTGCGGGACTCAGTCAGCGAAAAACCTAGATCAAGGAATTACCACAAATCAATAAAAAAACACACACAAAATAGAATTTAAGTGAGAGCTAAACTTATATGTAGGTGTTTTGGAAGAGAAAGAGAGACCTGTGGTTCTTCAAGTTTTCGCCTTAGCTCATCAACTTAAGACTGTGTCAGATCTCTTTGAATCCTCAATTCCTCAATTTCTTTCTCCATCTAAGTATGCAGGTCATAAAGTACATGATTAATTATTTTTTAGTCAATCCTGCCATCTAAGTGTACAGGTTATAAAGTCCATGATTAATTATCACTTGATCAATCCTACCAGAAGATTCTGCTAATTTACCTGCTAAATTTTGTAATCTTTTTCACTTGGTGTTGATCTGGTGTTCATGCTGCTTCTAACCTAGATACTTCCTTCTGTAAATGCTTAATGAGCTGCTTGCCAGATATAACCTGATTATAACAAATGGTTAGGGAAGTCTATTTTAATAGGAACAGATATAGCATGCGTTAGAAATTAAATTACGTACCATGTTGACCTGGGCATTATTCATCACTTCCTAGGCTCAAGTAGCAAAGAAGATTTATGCCGGGATTGCTCCACATGGTTAGACGCAGGACTCAAAGTGCATATGATGGCAGTGCGTGCATTACCTCCAAGTGAGTGCTGTAACATGCGTGTGAGCTTTGAGTCTCGATATGGAATATGACTGCTTCTTTTCCCAACACAAAAAAAACAGTTTTTATTCATTAATTGACAAGTAGTTCGTGAAACATCAAGATGCTTCTTGGAAAATAGAACCTCTTTTTGGAGTTCAAAATTTACTAACATCTATTCTGAAGGTAGTAGTGATCTTGAAAATTCATTTTTATGGATCACCAAATTATATTGTTTAGAAAAACACTTGCAAAACTATTAATCAAATCTAACATGCAGAACATTAAAATATTATAGGCTATTTATGCAACACCTTAATAGTAAAATGGCAAAAAATTTTTATACAAACAATGGAACAGAAATGAACGGAAGTAGGCAAGTAGTGAGAAAATTATACCAAGAATTAATAGCGAGACTAGCAAGGGGGAGTTCTTCTTCGAAAAGAATCCATTAATTAATATGACATCATATTTTAGACTTAAACCAATCAGCTAAAGATACCTAAATTTCCTAATTACAGTTGTAAGAGTCATCAAACTGAGATTAATATGGCATCCTTCTCTGAGCCTAACCCCATCTGAATTTGTCTGTGAAGCTCTTTCACTTCCAGCTATATCTACAAAGTTCTGCATAAAATCAATATAAACACTCATATCATGACTATTTTAAGAGTGACTTCACTGCATAGCTACACTTGGTTCTATCCACTTAGAGTTAAATTGCAAAATGCATAATGGATAATAAAAATATGGCTACAGCCATCCTTGCCACATCATCTTCTCATAGAAAAGATGGCGGGAAATGCATTTGGAGGATCAGACTTAATTTAGAAATAAGAATAGCTATAGCCATTTTAGCATTAGCATTTAACATGTCATGATAGATTCAGTTAGTTTAGTAGAATTATGATGGAAAAGGTTAATTTTCTTTTACCAAGCTAGAAACGTAAGATCTCACACAGTCTGAATTTTCACGGAATGTGCTTTCGGTTGTCAGCGTGTAAAAGCAATACAAGGTTGCATAGGTTTTATATATTTTTATTCAATAATCAAATAACAACTTTTGTGTCTGTAACTTACCAGCCTTATTATCTGGTGAGACCTTAAGCTAGTATCATTTAGGGCAGTTTCCCCTGCTTGTCTTTGTGCTGCAAAATATAAAAAACATCAACCAAATTATACACTATTATTTACAAATTCCAGGTATATGCTAGCACTGTCAAATTTAATTACTGAAATCTCAAGTCCTACCCTCACAAATACTGATCAATTTTTTTTAAATGCTGGTCATCACTAGCTGTTTCCTCTACCAATTTCTCAACCACAGTTGCGTTCTGCATTCAGATATAACAAGACCTAAATTAGGCAAGGAAGTAAATGAAATCATAAAACTAATCTACACAAAATAATCAAATTATCTCTGGATCATCTAGAAGCTTTAGATTACACCCAGAATCAGAATTTAGCAAGTCCCTGATATTTTCATTATAGATTTCAACCCCTGAAATTCTTATTCGAAAATCTCTTTCCGGATTCTGTTTTGACAAACAAAAAATTGCAAAATCTGATTCCAGTTCTCATCAATAGTTTGAATGCCTCTGTGATCTACAAAGAGAAATAGTGAAGCAAAGAAACATCTATAACGGTAGCGACTACTTACATATAACTGCTTAGAAGCTTAGTTGAGCTAAGCCTGGAGTCTTCCCTTGTCCTTAGCAACAATATCTAATTCAATGGTCTCAAACTAACAGTGACCACTAATTTCTCTTCCCTATGTTTACTCCCTCCCGGAGTGTATGCAGGTGTCCTATCTATTTTCTAAACTGGTGTTCCAGGGTTTCTAACTGTCATCTTGATTGTATAATTAAACCCCAATCAACAATATTTCACAATCGGAAAAAACAAAGACAAGGCTTCCCGCATATACAAGAGAAGCCTAAGCAATAAATCTGCCCGCCAGTCAAATTATTAGCTCTGCAGTCTGCACAATACAAAACTCATATTAGTATATGAAATCCTAATATTTTTTATTGGGTAAATGAGGGCAGAACCTTGTGAAAATTTTATAAATTAGAAAAAGAACTATACCAAAGGAGCATAAAACTCCAAACCAAAAAAACTATCCCAAGACACTACCATGGGAAATCCAAAATTAATAGAAAAACACTACCTATACAAATAAGACCCAAAAAATTATTAAGTCTAGATTACAGAACTTCAATTCTATAAGCATTGGTCCATCTAAACTCCACCTTTCTTTCAAAGCTCCACATCTGACCATCTTGTAATAAGAAATTTTAAACCAATTTGTGATTTTACATACCCATGTGATGTTACCATTTACTTCTGTGATACCAGTACTAGCATCCCTTTGCACATTACGAGTTATAAGACTCCAATAAGCCTAATTCTGCAAACTTACCATGCCAACAAACCACAACCAGGTCCAAGAACAGACCTCCCACTCTCTACTAGCTTTATCAGAAATCAAGCCTATCAAACCTCGATAAATACGATGCTTCCTGCTCAATATAGAATACAACCAACCTCCCTCACCTACCCAAGTTAACATGTAAAACACCTCTTTGAATATCGTTTTGGATTAAAGGCAGCTCTCAAGAAATATTCCAGAGCTACAGCATTCGAAAAACATTTCGACTATTCCTAATTTTCAAGCCCAACATTTTCGATCGAACAGTCTCCTCAATTTCTTCACAGACTTGCAGCGCAGACCTGGATTGTTTTTGTAATAATCTAATTTTCCCCGCCTGCCAGATAAAGTACACCAAGCTTGCAAAAACAATCTTGCTAACTAAATTACTCAAAGTTTTGCTCTTCCACTTTCTAGAGGCAAATGAGACAATTTCCAACCAATTTAATTGACGGGGAATTTCCACTCCTTTTTCTATAAAAAAATTGCAGATATCCTCACTAAACTAACATTAAAAAAATAGATGCTCACATGAGTCAATTTGACAATGACAAAAACGCACAACTCATATCTTCCGAGACTTGCCAATATTGTAACCTATCTTGCGTCAATAATCTGCATCTGACAGCCAACCAAAGAATGAAAGCGTGTTTAACTGTTCGGGGATTGCATTAGAAAACCACACCAGTTAAAACCACTCTACTTTAGGATGAAGTTCTCGAAAATCATCCTAAACATTACTAGCCCTGAAGAACGTTCGTTTTCCTTCTCGAGACACCCAACTAAATTAATCATATTGCAGACTATTGATACCTGTTCCCAGGTCTGCTAATTCTGGCAGTTTTTGCAGCCATACAACATAACCATCAACAATGAACTCCACCACTTTCGCTATACCATTAGAACTAGCTGCATAAAAATCTCTATTAGAAAAATGATTTGACAGAGGACAAACTGGTAACCAGCTGTCATACCAGAAAAAACTTGACCTCCCATTTCCAATTTCTGATTTTATAAACCCTCTAAAATCCTCACGATTTTAACCTTGAGATGCATCAAACATATGTATCACTTCTTTTAGGGGCCAGTTAAATGGTTCCAATTCGTGTGTTTGATTAACCACGAACAAAACTTCCCCATCATATTTTAACATAAAGTCAGACGGCGCACAAAATTTCGGGTTTCTGTAAATTTCTCGCTGACAACACAAACAGATGGTAGATCACTAATAATTGCTATTCTGCTCATCCAATTAAAACAGAGGATCAATATAAACAAACTCCAAAACATATATATATATATATATATATATATATATGTATATAGATAGATATATATTAGAGGCTAATAATTTATTCAATTAAACTATTCATTTCTTCTATAAAAAAACATTTTTTTCAAAATTTTCAGAATCTTTGCTACAAAATGTTAATTTTACACTAAATTTTCTAACTATTTCCCTTTCCTGTATAAATTTAGCTTACAAAATTGAGGCGTAACGTAACTAAACATATAAGAATAATCATTATATGAATGTGTATACAACTAGATAAAAACGTATAAGCAAGAGATTCTACACGATTTAAGTAACAAATTTCACCAGAATCAAATAAATAAAGTAGATCAAATACAATTAAAATTCAAATATATGTAGGAGGACACGAAGTAGGTACCGAAAACGAATAATTCGATCCGGATCCGATCCGGATCCGATCCGATAAGTTCCGGGCAAACAACAAGAGCGCAAAATCAACAAGTGGGAGAGAGATATAGAGGTGAGTTTGAAGTTGGAGATTTGTTGAGAGACGGAGAAGTGAGAAGGAACCAAAATTTTTGAAATGGGGTTAACAGAGCTAAAACATAATTAAACCATCGCAGTTTGGTCACTAAGAGGGTGGTATTGGATCATGATTTTTAATGACTTTTATTGACTTTTAAAATTTAGGTGTATTCAATTAAGATTTTTAAATACTCTTTAAAAGTAAGGAGGTATTGTATCAGAATTTTTAAAAAGTCTTTTAAAGTTTGAGGTATTAAATTACAATTTTTAAAAAGTTATTAAAAATCAGTTGTTATTCAATATATCAATGACTTTGGTGGAAAAATATAATTGATAGACTTTTAATGACTTTTTATGGAAAATTGCATATATTTTTTGAGAAAATTGTCACGCCGTTATTGAAAAGATTTGACATGACTTTTTTATCTTCCTTCAGTTAACCAGTTGCCAGGGTTCATCCTCTCCGAAAAGTCTCTCCAATTCATCCTCTGTGAAAAAGGTACATTTTCTTCTCTATTATCATACTGTGTTTTTACATATATATAGATCTACTTGCTTCGGCTATAGTAATATGTATACGTTACTTGTTTTTTTTTATGTTTTCTGCATATACATATATATGTATCAATATACACAGAAAAATGGGCAATGCATGTCAAGAGAATGACAATTCGAAAGGAAAAAGTGCTGGGTATAAATCTTGGACAATTGAGGAAAGTAATGAGTTATTGAATCTCATGGTTGATGCCGCAAAACGTGGTTGGCGAGATAGTAATGGTTTATTCACGAAGGTTACTGTGGAGAAAAAGATTCTTCCTGTTCTGAATGAAAAGCTTGGTTGTCAAAAAACTCATCCCCAATATCTTAGCCATTTGAAATGGTTTAAAGCTAGATACACCAACTATTTAAAATTGATGATGTTTAATTCTGGATTTGGATGGGATCCTATAACAAAAAAATTTACTGCTCCAAATAAAGTTTGGGAGGAGTATTTTAAGGTTTTTTTATTTATTTATTAAAAATTGAGTTTTTTTTCTAACTTTTGACATGATTATTATACTAACATAATGTTTTTCTTTAGGTACATCCTAATCACAAAAGTTATCGTACGGACACTTTTGGAGACTATGATGATTTAAGAATTACAGTGGGAAACGGTTTATGACTTGGTTTATGATTATAATACTGAAGCTTATACACCAGATGATTTTCAAGATCCTTTGACCCAACCTTCTGAATCTATTAATCTTGATGCTCCTCCCCCTCCAACACTTAAATGTAAACGGTCTGAGTTCGAGGGAAATTTTAGTTCTTCTGCTAATGCTAGTCATCCAGATGATATCATGCAAATTAGTCACTCAGTTGAGAAGATGGTTGAAGCTGTTAAGTCATTTAATAATGATGATTGTAGCTGTTGGGATCTTATCAAAGATTTGCCTTATTTGGATCAACTTACACGTTTCAAGGCACTTAAATTACTTAACACTAGAGCAAAGAAGATGGAGTTCGTGAAGATGACCCCTGATGAAGGCTATGCTTGGATAATTTTTGAATTAGATATGTGACACTATGATTATGCTTGCTCTATACCTCAAAGAGTTTTATCAATAGTTAGCATCCTAAATTCCTAATATTGTTACTGTGTTAGTACTTGATCACTGCAGATTAATCTTTTATGGTTTTTGAACTTTATTCTGCTTTATCATTATTCGTGTCCTTGTATACTTGGTTTGATTATATCTGTTTTGCTGAGAAAGTAGTTAATAAAATTTTTTAAAAAAATGAGTACATTGTTTGCTCTGGTACATGGTCGCTTATAGCTATTTTCTTCCAGTTTTCTCTTCGTGGTCTCTTATAGGAGGTAGGTACCTGTAGAACAAGTGAGAAATATGTTAGGCATACAAAGTTGTTAAATGTTAGTTTGAGGGAATTAATATGCAAAAACATAATGGGAGCTACCAGTCAGTGACAAAGCAAACATATGTTTAGCAGCCCAGTATATTTTAGTCTTCAGATAATGCATTTTAAGTCATCCTTGGCTTGACTATGGTCTGTGAGACCAGTTTTACCTGGTACTAGTGCTGAAGTGAAGTCTTTAACTTCTATATTTCTTTCAGGAAATTGCTGCGTTTTTTGTAAAGTTTAGGACTGTAGTAGGCAGTTTAAAATTTAAGGTCATAATGTGCTTATTTAACCAGGAATGAAGTTGTTGAGAATAATTGGAAGTCCTCGAATCAATGCCTCCGCAGAAATGGAAGTCACTACCTGACTCAGATGAGGATCGTATTAGCTAAGGATATATAAAGATGGTACATACCATGCTGATGTATAATTGCTGCCATGCCAGAGCAACCCTTTCCACCTTCGAGGAACAGAACCACTGGATCCTTTGATGGATTTCTCTCCAGAGTAGTGTTTAGAAGGAAGATTGGCTTTTAATCCAGGGAGCTTTTTGATCAAAGCACCCTCAGGGGCAGATTGTGTCGAAAACTTGTTAAATATGTAGGCCTAGTGCTTGTTATTAATGGTTTCATGATCTCTCAGTATCTGCAAAACCTGCTTCTTTCGCTCTGTCGAACTCAACACCACACTGGTGAACCAATTTTGTTGTCTCTTCATTTGGTATAATTTTACAGCCGTTTTAGGCTTTTAGCTTGTTTCCTATCCGATAAAATCGCTATCATTTCATACAATATTTCAGGAAAATCAGCTGAGTAAGACACCAAGGTATGAAAATTTATTTGACTACCTATCAACTCAATTAGACACTTGCTACTGCTCAATCCAAATACCACCATTTCCCCATATATTTAGGAATAAAAACAATATGTCATTTGGTATGGAGCCGACGTCTCACGTCTAATGGGACTCCATGCACCTGGAAATTGCCAGCTTATATTATTTTCAATCAAGTATCTCGTTTAAAGGTTATCACCATCTTTCCACAAGCCTGCACAGTTTAAGTCCCTGTGAGTTGAGCTTAGATTTATATTGGCACAAAATGGAACCATCTCTAAAATACCATATGCAAATGTAAAATCAATCAGTTATAGTTTGATAATTCGTGTTTGTTCCTCTAGACATTAAAGAAGCAATGTCATCAGGGATAATTCACAGCAACCACCTTTTGAAAGACCACATATAATGAATCATCTGCGATGATAAGATGAGCGTAAAGGTGTCTTTCCTTAGACTGACAAAATTAATGACCTTGGAACAAGTTTTCGATTAGAAAACTAGGACTTACAAGGAAATAATTATCGAAAGTAAACCAAAAGAAAAGTCATATATCATAGGTGTTCTTGTAGTATGCAATCTGATCAGCTTAAAATATAAAATCATACCATGATAAAGCAACAAAATATGGGTGTGGATACTCTTCTCTATGTATTAGCTATTCTAGCTGGATTAGAGTTTGGGTGTGGGAGCTTAGTTGAAGGCTATTTCGGTAGAAGCTGCATGGAGAGTGAGAAACAAGGTTTGCTTCAGTTTAAGAGAGGTGTCTATGATGAGTTTAATTATTTATCATCATGGGTTGGAAATGATTGTTGTGCATGGCATGGAGTTGCTTGCAACAACAGTGTCGGCCAAGGCCACCGATCAGTTTCGGGCCATTAACATGCTTCCTAATTCAATTTCAGTACTTGCACTTTGGGGAAGTGAGCTATCCAACAATATTGTTGACTGTCCCCTTTTTATGAATTTAACATCTCTTATTTCACTTGATCTTGGTGCCAACAGCTTAACCTCTTTATTTCCTGCATGGGTTCTTAACAGTAGTGGCAGCTCTATTGGAAGATTAACTGCACTTCTGGAACTTGATCTTTCTGGGAATAATTTACAGGGTTTGATCCCAGAATCTATAGGAGCTTTGACATCTCTTACATGAAAGAACTTCTGGAACTTGAGCTATTACATTAAAGAATTATGTTCTGCAAACTATCTTATAAAGTTTCCAATGCAAATTCTGTAATGTATACAAAGAAAATCAACACTTTATTCATACTGCTTCGCTATATAACAAACCAAATGTGAGAAGTTGCATTGCACATTTATAAAGGATGTAACTTTTGTCACAATTTTCTCTCTACATAACAGAGGACAACAAAATTAAAAAATAAAACAGACTTTTAAGGATGTTAAATCGCAATTGAAATATTGTTAACAACTGACTCTCATTTCTTCCTAACTACCTGACCCAAATCCAAGAAATCATTCAAATTCCCTAACTCCGCCTATCTTCAACATTCATCCACATTTCATGCGCAAAATCATTTCTCCACGCATTAGTATTTTCACGTTGTTGCTCCTGTGTTTCATGAGTAAGTGGTTCAAAATACTCCTCTTGGTTTGTTGCTGAAGTTTCACTATCTGCTTCAATTGGAAATTCGTCTGAACGACATTCTTTACGAAGAAAATTATGTAAGCCCGCACAAGCTAAAACCAGCTCTGCCTGTGTTTAAAATGAAAAAGGAGGTGCCGTCTTGAAAATTGTAAATCGTGATTTGAATATTCCAAATAATCGCTCAACTGTATTCCTCAAGGAAGCATGTCGAAGATTAAACAATTGTTTGGCATTTTCAGGATGACGACCTTGACCATGAAAATCTTGAAGATGATAACGAACACCACGGAAGGGAGCTAAAAACTGGAGTCTATTTGGAAATCCACAATCCACCAAATAATATTTACCTAAAATACAAGTAGAAGATAAAAACCAACACATATAATTTATAAATATAAATACACCAAAAAAAATACCTTGTGGTACTTTAAGTCCATTTGACCTTGATATAGCGTTATTTAATATTTTCGAATCGTCTGCAGATCCTTCCCAACCACTAAGAACATATATAAATTGCAAATCGAAATTGCAAGCTGCTAAAACATTTTGTGAGATTGTCCCATGACGATTACGGTAGCTGCTTATGTCATGTCCGGGGACCATAGCTGGAATATGAATGCCATCAATGGCTCCTATGCAATCCTGGAATAGTTTAGAAAATAAACATATAATCACATATACGAGTAATAATGATATGACCCAATAAGAAAGAAATAAAAATGTACTTACTTTAAAATAAGGAAAAAACCTTGTACTTTTTTTGATTTTTTCTGGGGTTGAAGAACCAGGTTTAACACTAAAATCCACGGCAATTTTATTCAAAACTTTCAGAATTTTGTTGAAATTTTGACTAGTACTAAAATGTGAACGGTTGAATGTTTCACCAACATGAGAATATCGAGAATTCTGACCAACAACAAGTAGAAAAGTTGCAAGCATCTCCTCGATACATATATATCTTGTATCTTTCAAAGTTGTTTTTTCTCTAATAATCTTGGATAGCTTAAGAAAAACTTGCGGATACATCCTATAAAGTTTTCGAAAGTGTTCGGGATCCTCATTTAAAACACCATGAATATATTCATATTCTCTTGAATTGACAGGTCGCCTAGTTAGTGAACATGGGATGCTTTGATTAGACAGGGTTACTATGTGCTTATTCAGCACACGGAGCACTTCTTCATTTACTGTCAACAAAGTTTTTAAAATTTCCTGTCGTTGTTCTTTCCTTTCTTCCTCTTCAGCCATCTTTTTTTCTTCCTCTTCTTGGTCTTCCATATCCATATTTATGTTTATTTTAATAAGTAATTGTGGTGATGATAGATGATCTTCTACAAATTAATAAAGCTAGATCAAAAAACACAAAGTGAAATAAAAAACACATAACATATTATAGTAGTGGAACGGCTGCAAAACAGAGAGAGATTATATAAGCATAGCATAGATTATGTTTATAATTATGATTCAGTAAACACTATTGTAGTATATATAATACATCAATAATACCTTGTACTCGATTTTGTAGTCGCCAGATTTGAGAACATACACCCAACTAGGGTTATACGAGAAGATCGAGAGGGTATAGCAAAGGTCCACAGGGTTTCAGAGAGGTTATTTATGATCAATAAAAGTCTATTAAAACATTTGAAAGTCGTGAATTTGTAATAAAAAATCTATTAAAGTTTTTAAAAGTCATTGTCTTAGGAGTCATGATTTCTTTTTTGAAATCTTAAGAAGTCAACAAGAGTCATTAAAAATCTATAAAATCCATTAAAGTTATCCTCCCAGAATTTGTCATTAAAAATCATGATACAATACCACCCTCTAAATTAACAAAATATACAATCAACTTACTAAATTAAGGTATTTTACATTTATATAACTGCCTTTAAGATAGTTATTAATACGAGATCAACGAAAAAATTAACTAATAATTTAAAATATAATTAAACTAATCACCAAATCGAATCACACATTTTTTGCCGTGTGACCCTTTTCATAAAAATTTAAAATTTATAAATGACAAAAATTCATTTAATCTACAATTTTTAAATTTCACAAATTCTATAATTACTTAATATTTAAAAACATATAAGTATTATATTTAAGATAAAATATGTACGTTAAAAATATGTAAATATCAATTGTTCTGCAAAATTTAATTGATTTATTTGGTAAGAACGTATTATGGATTTAATTTAGCAAAAAACAACTTATAGATTTATTTAAGAAAAAAACTTAATTATTATATTTTAAAATTAAGAAATTATTTTTGATACTAAAATAAAATTTACTGTCCTATAATAAATATAAAGATAAAATGATATCAAAAATATTCAAATAAAGATATAATTTAATAACTGATATTAAAGTACACTTTTATATTTATCATATTATTTTATTAATTCATTCTAGCACTTGCATGCTTAAATTTGCATGGTTAAGTAACAATTTTTATAACATATACTTGATTACATATTTAACGTCAAACTTAATCTTTTGCTGCTTTGTATATAAGTTTAACATTTTATTAAATTAATTATTTTTATTTAGATTCTATATTATAGCAAAATTATCTAATTTAACACTGTGACTTACTCTTACTCTTATGTATATTCGCATTTAAATATGTAACCTTTTTAAAATTCAACTTTAAAATTTTGGTTTCAAATTATAAAATAATATCAAATATAAAATAATATTTTAAAATTGGAATATTAACTTTTAATTTTAAATAATTTAAGAATTACGGCTAATGAATTCTAAGTGTATATATGTTGTGTTCTAAAATTATAAATTAAACAAAGAATAACTTCGTTACCTATTTTGCGTCGTAAACTGGTTTGATTCTAAAATATCATTGTTTGAAAATTTGGTCTTTTATTTCAAAAAAATACAGGTAAAAACATGTTTCTCTATCTCTATACAAATTGTTCTTTGTTTGAGTTTTGGGACACTATACAAATTGTTGTTTGTTTGAGTTTTGCGTCCCAGAGGTCTGGATTTGAAACACTGCGATTTTCCCATTTTTTTTCTAAATAGTAAAAACGCAAATGAATCATGCATTTCGATACACCATAATTATAAATGGATTATGAATTCAAAACACCAATAATTATGACTTTTTTTTCTAAATAATGAAAACGCAAATGGATCATATATTGATCAAGAATTGCATGGTTAACCTATGTTTTTATTAGAAATACATGTTTTTCATGTATTTTTAGATTTTTTTTAATAAAATCAGTTTCATGTTTTAATTTTTGAATTGAAAGTTACATGTATAAAAATTGCGTTTTGTAGACACACAAAGCGAAAATGCATTTCTATATAATATAAAGGATCATATTTTAAAAATGTGATATTTTAAAATATCTTATTTTAAATTATGATATAAAGAGATAATATCTATTATTTTTAACGAAATTAGGTAAATTTCTTTTTTGGCAAAAAAATGATACTTCTAGTCATATAGATGATCTTTTAAAAACCGTTAACTTGCAAATTTAAAAAAATATAAGTTACACCCGCAATTTAACCTATAATTTAATTATACTTTTTTTTATCTATGGAGTCCACCTTTAATTGAAGTACTCGGAGTCCATATATGTTCTGCAAGTAAAATATAGCTTAAAATATTGCAAAACATATTATTTTTCGACAAACATCACTATTCTATCAAAAATCTTGTAGATTGCATACATTTTACAAGCAGAACATTGCAAAAATATATATTCTACAAAACATGTTTAGTTTACAGAACATAAATGTTCATGTTGCAGAACATATTGCAGAACATACATATTGTACCGTAAATATATGAGATTTGCATGATTTTGTTGAAGTTATGATATTTGTGTAACATGTTTTGCAAAATAACACGTTTTACAATATATTTTATTTGCAGAACGTAGATGGATTCCGAGGACTCCGATAAAAAGGTGGACTCCATATAACTCAGCCCTATGCGATAGAGAAATTGAAACAAATGTATATTACTGAAACAACTATTCATTACGGGAACAAAGTGGTTCAGAGAGTTTAATACTACTACCGTATTTGGTTTATATACAAGCAAGCATCCGAAAACATTATTACAAAACACGCACAAAACAAACCCCAAAACCCCGGAGAAAGAGAAGCAAATGGCGTTGTCGGCGAGAGAAAGTAAGGTGGTCACTATTTTACTCTGTTTGTCGGCGATATTAGCTTTCAATTTACTAATCACTGGTTTTTGGTTGGGTCAACATGTCTGTTATGGGTATGCAAGCTTTGTGGTCTATGTGTTTGGGTTTGGATTTTGGTTTACTACTCTTTTGGCTTTGGAGTGGTCTATGGTCATAGATTGAGGTGGTTAACAGAGCTTTCAAAAGGGATTTATGTACATCTTACATTTGCTTTGACATTGATGCTCGTGATTATTGTGTTATTTTCACTGATTGCTATACATCGGGCTCCACGAGATCCTTGCCGGTCCAAGATACCCCTGGACAGCTATTCATATTTCTTACGAAGTTTGGTTGAGATTTGTTTGACAAAACCGGAATTTTGTGAGTCTGATCGAACCTGCCAGGCTGCCGATTTACATGTTATAAAGGTTAGTCCAATTTTATTGTTTTGTATTATACAACTGACATTTATTGTATACGTTGAACTCTTCTTTTTATTTGGCCCTGTTTGCAATAAAATGTTGCTTTGCTGTGCAATAGATTCATATTTTAAGAACTGATAAATTATATTTATATATATATATATATAGATTATTACAGATATTAAGTGTCTAATAATTATGCAGATTTGGTGAAACTTTTAAAAATTTCTTCTTTGCTTGCCTAAATTTATGGGTAGCTATGTAGCTTGAATCCACCTTGGTCTCTGAGCTGCTTCTTTGATAACAGAAATGTGTTTTTTAGAAAATCACGAGGTTCCCGAATGTTGTCAAGGGCGCTCCTAGTGCCAGGATAAATTATAACCCATTGGATTCATTGTTTTCGGATAGTTTGATCTAGCTGTCCTCTAACTGTTTGTATAGCCTCGACAGCTGGTCCTTAATTACTTTCCTCACACTGCTTTTGATTTTACTGCTTTCTTTGGTTGTCACATATGTAAAATCTACTTTGTGAAATGTTAACATTGTTGTGAAGTTTGTCAATTATTATGTATTCCATATTGTCCTTGGGCTTTAAAAGTATTTTATGCTCTTAACTGTTACTTGATTGCATTATTACCCTGCCTCCAATTTTTGGGTAGCTTTTTGTGCGCTGGTCCTTTCTCTGCTTTAAATTCATAAATTGTTGTGGTAGTAATTTGGCTGTTCGGGGAGAATGTTAATTGAGCAGTTGCAAATTCCAGGTAGCAAATAGTGGTTGTTCCAACTCACTACTGACTATATTCTCTTGTAGGACTGGTTGTTGAGGGGCATGTAGTAGAATTTAAAATGAAGTTCATCCGTGGTCGGTTTGTGTGATTGAGCCATTGTTCTTGTGTTGACAATTAAACAAATTGGTCTCTCCAAATAAGAATAGATCTTAGTTGGAATATGTGAACTTGTGGTTCATGGTAAGAGAAGGGTAGAAAAAAGAGGAATTAGAATGAAAAGTGCCTAAGAATGGCAGAGGTGAGGGTTTTGTTGTGAGAGAAAAAGTGAAGATACGAGGGAGGGGTCGACTCTCATCTAAATGTTTCTATCACTGTTTTACATGAAAAACTGAAATCACTTTACCAAGTAATCAGTCGGGATTATCTAAAGAGAATTAACAATCTACCAAAATTTCTTAGCTACGGACAAATGAGAATTAGGATCCAAATTCATTAATTAATCACAATTAATATCACGACTTTGGTTAACTAAGGGACTGATTTCTTCGTTTGATCAAACAAATCTCCGATGCCAATTTGTAGGATATGGAAATGGAATGATAAAAATCAAAATTCTGGAAAATGATTTTTTTGATTTTTTTTTTAAATTCTTACTCACTGGTCCTTGTATATATTAGATGATTACAAAACAAAGTACGAAGATCCTCTATGCATTAAAGACTTTTAGAAAATCTAAGTTGGTTGGGAAAAATCAATGATGAAATTACATTTCATTTTTAATCTTTTCTTTTAAAGTATGTATTTGGTCATATTACCATTCGATCAATAAGTTTTGTACAAGATCTGACCGGACCCGCAAGGCGGTAGATTCATAGTTAATAATTAATGTATGTTCCTTTACATAGCTGGATTGTGAATGAATACTGTTGTGCCTGAACTCAGCCATGGGCCGGATTTATGGTCCATGGGGAGATTTGATGAGTTGTTAAGGAGAATTGGGCTTTGTGGATGGCAATGTAGGGGTATTGGATCCGAATGGATTAATACGGTGGGGGTATATGAGAGTTGGTTAAGGCCTGTCGAGAGGGGTATTAGTAAGGGGCAATTAAGAGGTCACTTAGTGACTGGCTAATACCCCACGATCCCCATAATATGCTAAAACATCGGGGTATTCGGGAAGTAGTACTTAATTGAGCTATTCTGATAACAAGAAGAGGAGTGAGAGGCCTGTATAAGTAGAATTCTAGTTGGAAACAGACTCTATAGCATGTCAGGAAGAAGAATACGATTCCTAGTAATCTACAACTACCTATAAACGAATTTATATAATATATATACGGAATATACATATATTTGATGGATAAACACAATAATATCAAAGATAAATAAGGATTAGTGGCGTATTAGGAGTAGGACTCTCTTGATTTAGTCTGGATAAGGATCGAAAACAGCTATGGGCTTGGGCAAAAACGTAGTTAGCCCATTGGAAGGGAGTCCTAAGGCTATAAAACTACATATGGACTTAATTCTTATAAATATAGGATATGTAGGCCATTTACAGGGGTTACACACATATTTTATCTACTAATTATCAAGTAGAAGAACCCCTCAGTGAATTAGACTCTTCACTAAAGCTAATACCTGGAGTAGGGGTCACCTACAGCCCCTTGCATATCTCTAAAACGCCTTCAGCTATAATCAGCTCTTCACCTTCCGGGGGGATTGGACGGGCATGTTTTGGAAATCATTAAAAGCTGTGCGGTATGACGGACAATCATAGCAATACAAAAATTGATTGGCCCAACAAGCCATAGTCTGCCTACATCCAGTCATCATGCACTTACGGTGGACGGTTTCAATGGGTAGAAATAGCCTAGTTCATAGGTTGTTAAGGGTTCATAGTACTCTTGATGGTATAAGATGTACATACTTGCAGCTGTATGCTACGAGTTGGGCATAAGCTGATGAGGGGCTAATCTATAGAAGTCAGGGACCTCAACAAGGAATGGATGTAGGGGGAGAGAAAACCCTTAAAAAATTGTGCTGATAACACAGCTTTAGGTCTAGACTGGTATGACCGGAGATTCTCAAAATTCTGGCATCTTTCGTGGCGCTGAGGGACCACCAGTGTTCATATCGGAGCAAATTTGTTTATAAGACTGTCTAGAGTTAACATGGTCATAGTAGGCTTTAGGCAGTCATATGATTTTGGGAGTGTGTTGGAACCAGAATCAACCTCCTGGGGATTATCCTATCAGAGATAGGTCCTCTATTAAGAGAATCATCGGGGACTGAAGATTTGGTCTCAATAGGAAAAGGCATTGCCCCTTCCATGGGGTAGTATGGCCATGGGAATTAACCTCATCATTAGAGGAATCAAGGTCGATGGGGCTAACGTCTTTGGAAGAAGAGGTTGTTCTTAAGGATATCTGAGCTCTTAAAGGCTCCAACACCTCCACTTTTGAGCGGGTTCGCCCACCGATAGTAGAAGCTGAGGACAAGAAAGCCTTGGACAGATTGAGAGGGACAAGGGCATTAGAGTTGGTGTTTTCAGAAGAGGAAAAAGCACCTCCCATGACAGATTACTTAGAGTTACTAGAAGCCCCAGAGATAGACATCTGCGAAAGAAAAGATAAGGTAATCTACTCTAAAATTTCTCGCACAACGAAAAGATGGGGCTTCCAAACAGTAAAGAAAGGAGGGCATATAGGTAACAACTAAGTTGAGTCCAAAATCAAGGTGTATGCTTGGGATATAGGTAATGGGGTTTATAAGACAGTTAAATACACCTAAGGTAAGGGTATTTCGAAACGAGGCCTGACCCTAAAAAGGGAATACCCCTAATCGGATAATGGAAGAGGGCAGAGGGACTTACGGGCTTAACATCAATCCATACCACAAAGAACTAGATAGATTCATTTAGACTCAAGCAACGACAAGGATAAGGAATCTATGGTGTACAAGACATATGAGTATAATCCAAACAAGAGGTAATCAACCAAGGTATGCATGTAATAGGTGACGGAGAAGGCGGACAATCATCGTTTTCGCTCGTACATATACACACATATATATATACAGATTCAAGCATGCACAATAGGTTCGATACATGATAAGCATCACAAGGCATAAAACAGCCAAACAAAAACAAGGCAAGTAGTTGAGTGCATGCTTGATGACTCATGGGTGCATATGTCTGTATATATATATATAAATGTGCGCATACATGTGTATATAAGTAATTATCATGGTTATACCACCCCCAAGAAGGAGGTTTACCTCTCAATAGTGGTAACGGAGGCTTGCAAATAGGAACGAGAGCTCCTCTTCCCTCTCGAGTTCGCTGGAATTAAAGTCGAAAAGGCCGAGTAATACTTTAATTAACTCTCTTTTCCTCTTCTTCCATTACTTCCCCTCTCCTGTGTTTTTGTTCGTAAAGAAAAATAAGTAAAGGGAGCTGATTTGTGTATATATATAAGGAGATGAAAGGGTTTGGGGAATAGAAAATTAAAATAAAAATATAAATGAGATGAGACTAAAGCTGTTGATTGACTCGTGAATCTAGACATCTTAGGGGATTTAATAATGCTTATTTCCTAGGAAATAGAGTAGGCCTAGGAGTATATTGTTACATTTTGAATTTTAAATAATTTTGTTTCCTTACATTACAAATTTTCTAAGATAAAATGAGTTACAGATTTACAAGGACATAAATTTTAATTTTATGATAAAATTAGAAAGATTGTAAAGGTTAAAATTATCGGGAATATGTCTAGCCCATAATCAGAAAATGAGGATAGGGGCCTAGTGGATAAATGGGAGTTATCCCAAAATTCTCTACCCGGGGGTACTTGGAATCATATATAGAAGGTTTAGAGGTCTATGACATGATAAAGAACTGGGTAAGAAATGAAAAAGGTTGGATGAATGGTGATCTTCATTTCCTGTCGTGGACATTTTCCTGGGGTGTTCCCTGGGATTATATGAAGGGTCTATTTTGGGGGTCATGAGAATTTGAAAAGGCTAGGTAATGAGAAGCATATAGGTTCCCCAAGCATACAATGGCTACGGGGAACCGGGGATAGTTGTGCCTGAAATCAGCCATGGCCGGATTTATGGCTCATAGGGAGATTTGATGGATTGTTAAGGAGAATTGGGTTTTGTGGATGGCAAAGTAGGGGTATTGGACCCGAATGGATTAGTATGGTATGGGTATATGAGAGTTGGTTAAGGCCTGTCGCGAGGGGTATTAGTAAGGGGCAATTAGGAGGTCACTTAGTGACGGGCTAATACCCCTGAATCCCCATAATATGTTTAAGACGCCGAGGTATTTGGGAGATAGTACTTAACCGGGCTATTCTGATAAAAGTGAGAGGCCTGTATAAGTAGAATTCTAATTGGAAACATACTATATAGCAGGTCAGGAAGAAGAATATGACTCCTAGTAATCTACAACTACCTATAAACGGATTTATATGATATATGTATGGAATATACATATATTTTATGGATAAACACAATAATATCAAAGATAAATAAGGATTAATGGCGTATTAAGAGTTGGACTCTCTTGATTTAGCCTAAACCTAACTGGATAAGGATTGGAAATAGTTATGGGCTTGGGCAAAAATGTTGTCAGCCCATTGGGAAGGGAGTCTTAAGGCTATAGAACTACATACGGACTTGATTCCTATAAATATAGGATATGTAGGCCATTTGCAGGGGTTACACACATATTTTCTCTACTAATTATCAAGTAGAAGCATCCGGTGAGATTGGTCGAGCCTGTCTACGACTGGTACTTAACCGGGCTATTCTTATAAAAGTGAGAGGCCTGTATAAGTAGAATTCTAATTGGAAACATACTATATAGCAGGTCAGGAAGAAGAATATGACTCCTAGTAATCTACAACTACCTATAAACGGATTTATATGATATATGTATGGAATATACATATATTTTATGGATAAACACAATAATATCAAAGATAAATATGGATTAATGGCGTATTAAGAGTTGGACTCTCTTGATTTAGCCTAAACCTAACTGGATAAGGATTGGAAATAGTTATGGGCTTGGGCAAAAACGTTGTCAGCCCATTGGGAAGGGAGTCTTAAGGCTATAGAACTACATACGGACTTGATTCCTATAAATATAGGATATGTAGGCCATTTGCAGGGGTTACACACATATTTTCTCTACTAATTATCAAGTAGAAGCATCCGGTGAGATTGGTCGAGCCTGTCTACGGCTGAATAAGAATTATTCGGTCATTATATCTCAAGCACCTTGCATATTCAGTCCAATCACAGCCTTGCCTGCCACCTGATTCCGGCGAGTCTGGCGTATACAGTTATTACGAATAAGCTTATTATCAGGCCTAAATCTCAGCATATTTCCTGTTATTTCAGCGATTTCCTCCAAAAAGTGTCGTACCAATTTCCTCTCACAACAAATACATTTTCTTCATCTCTGGTTGTTATTTTAATCTAATGCTAGACTCTGTAGTTTGATGGATTATGCATTACCTAGATCTTATGTGATGAATTTTTTACTTAATTACATAATCACTTTGGGTAACCTGCCGCATTTCCTTGTTAGATTCTTGGACACATCCGGCATATGGATTCTTTTACAATCTATTTTCGGATTTTGTTCAGTGATTGTAGTCATTTTTTTGTTAACTATTAACTATTTTCACTAAATTAAGCTTCAATCTCTTTAAGCAAATACAAAGTATTGTTGATGATGTTCTGTCCTGCATAAATGAAAAAGTTATACTTAAAATTATTGTGTTTTGGATGAGCTAATCATTATTTCATCCGGTTTGCATGCAGCTTTTGATTCTGTTGGTTGGTTTCGGTATGTGTAGCATGAACTATTCGTGAATTTTTTTACTTGTATATAACGTGTCCCTTGCACTCGTATCCCCGCTTGTTTCTTAGGAAGTGAATAAACAATGTCGAGCAATTTGGATTGAAATTAATAAAAAAAATAGCAGTTGTAGGTGGTATCATGTGATACATATAATATAATTCAGTGTTTTTTAAATTTTATGCTGATGATATTGTGTATCTTTTTGTAGTCGAGTTGTTGTGAGTCTTCTCCTGGGAGTCTTGATTGTCGAGCAGTTTTTCTGCATAGCATGCACAGTGATTTGATGAAGGTGACCACTGTTTGTGTCATGAGTATGGTGTCATTGATCATTCTCAATGTGGTCATCTATTGGGTTTTTGGTACCAGCACCGAGGACAACTTCATTAGGAGGTATGTGAGGGCATTGGAGGGTTGGCATGTTTTTCAGCATTACATTCTGGAGAGGGTTCCTCCAGCAGCTTGATTGTTTAGAGGTAATGATTTCAGTAGTAAATATTTTTAGATGTTAATATTTTGTAACAATTTGGTCACTATATATTCTTAAAATATTTGTTTTGTCCACTTTTGTTTTACCGCCTTTATTCCGTTGGTGACTTGTGATTATATGTATCAAAGCTTGAACTTTTAAGAGAGTATTTGTTTAGAGTACGAGCTAATTGTTAGTTTACTCATATTTAATCCCTAGAAAAAATAACATGAATTTACTGTGTTCCTATCTGTAAGCATATATGAACCTTATATGAGGTGAGAGTTCTTAATTGTTAAGTTCTGGTTTGTGGTTTTTCAGGGCTTGTCGTTTGTTTTGTCGTTTGTCGTTGGTGTTAAGGTTCTTGCTCGTGGTCGTGGATATTGTGATTTTGTATCTCTTGTGCTATATTGTTGTACTTGTTTCAAAGTTATGGTTAGCTGTCAATTGTTGATATTTGGGGTTGCTTGATATGTCAGTTAGGGGTTTCATTTGAGATGATGAGTTTATTTGGGGGAATATGTTGGATTTGAAGCTGCTTAAGTTTATGTTATGTGTTTTATTGATGATTTAAGTATCTGATTAGATATTAGTGAGTTAATATATGGTTCGATGGAAACTACTTTTATGTGTTTACGGAAATAAGGGCTTGATGTTTAATAGTTGATTTTGTCAATGAGTGGTTATCTTTGAAAAAAACAGAGTGGTCTAGTAGGTTCCTTCACCCATCAATTAGCGACTAAAGTGGGCTTGTGCCTTCCCTAAACTGTTTCACTGTTAACTATTTATAATTTCCTCCTTGTAAATAGTTGGTTGGCTATATAGTGGCTTAACTAAAGTTGTCTCTTGGACTTGACTTTCCAGATTGTTGCTGACATGTTTCAACACCAA
Organism: Apium graveolens; assembly: GCF_009905375.1. Taxonomy (NCBI): domain Eukaryota; kingdom Viridiplantae; phylum Streptophyta; class Magnoliopsida; order Apiales; family Apiaceae; genus Apium; species Apium graveolens. The sequence continues at coordinate 16,116,166 of NC_133648.1, read as the reverse complement.
GAATGACTTCACGACTTAACTATAGAGGAAGAGGAGGAGGGTCATGGGGAGAATGCTTGGACTTTTGAATGATCTTATATCTTATGTGATAATTGCAGCAACTTCAAACCTTATGTGCAGAATTCTCTACTCTGTTCAGTTAATACGCAATGATTTCTTTTTCTCTAGTTATGTCAAATTGAAGAAATATAAATACTTGCTGCTCTTGCTTACAAGCACAATCTCTCTGAGGTTGTTACCAAATACATTTGTTAACCATAATACTCCAAAGATATTCCTGTGTTTCTCTATGAAACTTGCATATGTTGAGTATCCAGATGTGCTTCAACGCCAAAATCGGTAAACATAAAAGAAAGGCGCTAATTGGAGTTTACAGCTCCCATTTGACTGGCAGATCCATATATTATTGAAATTATATTTATAAGATTGGAAGTGTGTGTTTTGTTACCAATTTGCTAAATTTCAAATGCACAATTTATTGTAAGATTCTGACAGTTAAATTAATGCTTCTAAAAAACATAGGAAGGTTAAAATGATATTTTTACTCTTTATTTGATATTCTTAGAAGTCAGATATTATGCATATGGCGATGTAGGACTAATATAAGAACGCTAAATGTATAAATGTAATTTAGAATCAGACACATCCATATGCTGTTTCTGATTTGCAAAGATGATCAGGATCAGGAAGTTGTACCCAAAACGCTGAATTCCCACTGAAAATAAAAAGTTGCCACTAACAAACAATGCTTCATCACCCGGACTTTTTTACAGGACTCCAAACTTATACTTGTTGACATCAGAAAATTCTACGAGCACCATATCTCCATTCAATTTCAATACATCATAACTCTCACGAGGTAATTGATTCCCTCCGAAGAAGTTGTCAATTGGATAGCTCCGCTGGAACCTGACCAAATGGCTGCGGTCAATCTATATTTAACTTAACGATGGTGAATAGACATTTTACATGTATATGAGGATTGGAGAGTGTAAAAGAGGGTGAAGCATAGATAAGGTGGCTTTTGTGCTCGGCATTTTGCATGTGGATGGGAACAAGCTCAAAATCAATACCCTTCTTGTAGAGTGCATGTGAAAACCCCTCTGGCAGCATGTTGACATTTTGATTCCGTGTACTTCTTCCTCCCATTGCTTGGTTGATAACTATTACGAGTAGTAATTATTATGCTGCACAGATGGATAGTATATGAATGCATAAACTTGTGGTATTATGGTGAGAGGTAAGATTGGTAAATTGGTGGTGAAGTATGCCGTTTCCTACTTTTGAGATTCAGGTGTTTACTGATTCATTACCTTAATATTTGATATAAAATAATTGTGAATTCATTTTAATAGTCCAGAATAGAAAGGGTAGAACCAGTTTTTAGAATTTCAGCTCATTTTAGTTCTACTCATTGTTTTCTTGCAAGTGAATACATGCTGTAATCAATAAATCATCATGCAAAACTCAAGTTAATTATGCAGGTCATAAACTTGAGACTGTGCAAGATCTCTTTGAATCCTCAGTTCCTCAATCTCTTTCTCCATCTAAGTATGCAGTTCATAAAGCACATGATTAATTATTTTTTAGTCAATCCTGCCATCTAAGTGTACAGTACATGATTAATTATCTTTTGATCAATCCTACCAGAAGACTCTGCTAATGCACCTGCTGAATTTTGTAATCTTTTTCACTTAGTCGATCTGGTGTTCGTGCTGCTTCTACCCTATCTACTTACTTCTGTAAATGCTTAATCAGCTGCGCTTAATCAGCTGCTTGCCAGATATAACCTGATTATAACAAATGGTTAGGGAAGTCTATTTTAATAGGAACACGTATACCATGCGTTAGAAATTGTTATACATACCATGTTTACTTGGCCATTATTCGTCACTTCCTTGGCTCGAGTAGCAAAGAGGAGTGTATGCCAGGATTCCTCGACATGGTTAGACACAGGACTCAAAGTGAGTGCTGTAATATGCGTGTGAGCTTTGAGTCTCGATATGGAATACGACCACTTAGTTTCCCAACACTACAAAAACAGTTTTTATTCATTAATTGACAAGTAGTTCGTGAAACATCAAGATGCTTCTTGAGATATAGAACCTCTCGTGGAGTTCAAAAAATTTTACCATCTCTTCTAAAGGTAGTAGTGATCTTGAAAATTCATCTTAATGGATCACCAAATTATATTGCTATAAAACACTTACAAAACTATAAATTGAACCTAACATGCAGAACATCAAAATATTCTAGGCTATTTATGCAACCCCTTGAGAGTAAAATGGTAAACATTTTTTTTTTCCTGAAATAATGGAACAGAAATGAACGGAAGTAGGCAAGTAGTGAGAAAATTATACCAAGAATTAAAGCAAGGGACAGTTTTTCTTCTAAAAGAATCCGTTAATTAATATGACATCAGAGGACTTAAAGCAATTAGCGAAACAAACCCGAGTTTTTCTGATTACAGTTGTAAGAGTCATCAAACTGAGATTAATATGGCATCCTTCTCTGAGCCTAACCCCACTTCCAGCTAAATCTACAAAGTTCTGCATAAAATCAACATAAACACTCATATCCGGATTATATTAGCTAAGAGCAAACTACACTGCATAGCTACACTTGGTTCTATCCACTTAAAAGTTAAATTGCAAAATGCATTATGGATAATAAAAATATGGCTATAGCCATCCTTGCCACATCGTCTTCTCATAGAAAAGATGGCGGGAAATGCATTTGGTGGATCAGTCTTAATTTAGAGATAAGAATAGCTATAGCCATTTTAGTATTAGCATTTAACATGTTATGTTAGATTCAGTTATTTTAGTATAATTATGGCGAAAAAGGTTAATTTTCTTTTACCAAGCTAGAAACGTAAGATCTCACAGTCTGAATTGTCACGGAATGTGCTTTCGGTACAAGGTTACATAGGTTTTATATATTTTTATTCAATAATTTTATTCAATAATCAAATAACAACTTTTGTGTCTGTAGCTTACCAGCCTTATTATCTGGTGAGACCTTAAGCTAGTATCATCTAGGGCAGTTTCCCCTGCTTGTCTTTGTGCTGCAAAATGAAAAAAAAACATCAACCAAATTGTCCAATATAAAATTTATCTTGAAAGGTATATGCTAGCAATGTCAAATTTAATTACTAAAATCTCAAGTCCTACCCTCTCAAATACTGATCAAGTTTTTTTAAATGCTGGTCATCACTAGATGTTTCCTCTACCAATTTCTCAACCACAGTTCCTTTCTGCATTCGGATATAACAAGACCTAAATTAGGCAAGGAAGAAAATGAAATTATAAAACTAATCTACACCCGAACAAAAATAATCAAATTACCTCTGGATCATCTAGAAACTTTAGATTACGCCCAGAATCAGAATTTAGCAAGTCCCTGACATTTTCATTATAGATTTCAACCCCTGAAATTCTTATTCGAAAATCTCTTTCCAGAGTCTGTTTTGACAAACAAAAAATTGCAAAATCAGATTCCAGTTCTCATCAATAGTGAAAGCCTCTGTCATCTACATAGAGAAATAGTGAAGCAAATAAACATATATAACAGTAGCGACTACTTGCATATAATTGCTTAGAAGCTTAGTTGAGCTAAGCCTGAAGTCTTCCCTTGTCCTTAGCAACAATATCTAATTCTCAAAATCAGAAAGAAGTTTCCCTTGGATTTTTTTCATATTTCACATTAGTTTTTATATTCAGTTCTTTTTAATGGAATACTTTATTAACACTTTGGAACAACAAGAGATTAAAATGTAACTTGTAACTTATATTTTTTTCGTGTTTAGTAAGATAATATGTTTTAAAGGCTAGAAGTCACAAAACCATAATATAAATTCCAAGGCTGCTACAAGATTAGAATCATAGGATATTCAAGCCGAGAACAGAGCATAACATAAAAAAGAGGCCACACATGTGCATAATGAAAAAATGCAACACAATAATATAAATACCTCTGATTAGTTATTGATTTTTGTAATGTCTCTGGTTTTTTCTGGACAATATAGAAAGAATGAATAATCTGATCCTTTCCTTTCTCGGGGTCTCTACAAACCTCTGGAGATTCATATATTGGTTATACTTCATTTCTTCTGCTGGAGCAAGATTATAACCACCTGTATTGCATATAATTGTTAAGCAGCAAACTCACAAGTTGTTAGATTTACATATATACATATTCTTCCTTATAGGCCTAAACGTTAGTTCCTACAGTAAAGTTTTTCAGAGAAGTAAATTTGAATGTAAATAGTTTGTTAAATCACCATCAGACCGTTCCTCAGTTAGTCAGTAGTATAATACAGTAAACAACCTCTCCAATCTTGGTACCCACATAGTGATTTCAAAGTGAAACCGTTGTAGGGATCAACCCCAGCTTCAATTAGGCTGCTACTATTTATAAAAAAACAGGACACGGATAACAAGCTATAATAGCTTGGAATGTTGTTCAGGATTAAGTACTTCAAAGACGAGAAATAAAATACAAGGATGTTCAGATCAAGTAGAGTCTGCCATAGACCTTAAACTTAGATCTTATCCAAAGGGAATATATTTTTTATTCGTCAACTATCACATCATAAGACAGATAAGAGGCCAGTATTAAGATTCACTCATCAATATTAAACAAAATCTGATCCCCATATGACTAGAAGAGCAGTTACTAGGGGCAAGGATAAGGGAAAAGTCTTCCCTATGCTACTAATTAGGAGTAATCTGTTTGAGACTCCAAACAATTTATATGTTTATACTTTAAAGAGTGACATAAGCATTTCTTTTAGAAGCTGTTAACACAACACTTTAGGGCCAAATATTTAGTAACAAGGACAGACTAATCGGGAGTTTGTGCACAATTTTTGTTAGTCAAGTACAAGGAACTTTTGTTTTTTTTGTAATACCTTAATGTAGTCAAAGATTTCGAGCTGAATTTCAAAGTTGCACTGTTCAAGTCCCACACTTCTGTTAGAGTTCTAGTGTCCTACGACCAAGAGATTGAATAACACAATTATGTTCTAGTCACCTATTGTACACCTCTTGCAGCTCATACTGCTACATCTCTGTTTGTTCTTACATATCTAATGCTCGACAAATCATGAAACAATATATGTATTCAGAAGGAAAAATCAAATCAAGTTGTAAAAAAAAAGAGAATTGTACATGTTTTCATTTTCAAAGAACACAATTAAAAATGTAATTTAAAAAATGTATGCCAACTAAAATCACACCAGCACATAAAACAGCTATACATGAATAAAAAAAAAATTAAATGTACACATATAATATTCATGTCTACAAATTGAAAGTGGAGCATAGTACGTGAATTCATAATCAAATGTAGAACATGAATTGGGAGAAACAATTGTATACCTGAGACAACGGAACACGAACAATGTTGTAATCACGATGTTAAGGGGAAAAAACCATTTCAACAGTAAGTAAACTATTGATTTAATTACTCAGATGCTCTTGAAGACTTGGATAGGTCAAAAATTAGCTGGTAGTAGCAATTAGTCCTGAGGAAGCACTAGCAATGAAAGCAGGATGAAAGGAGAAAGAACTTAGCAATCTTAGTGTTGTTCGTTAAGACAAAAATAGTATTCGCATATTTAGTGATATCATCTCTTTCGACTATATAAAACAATGTAGTTTCAACAATATTTAATTTCATATAGCCTGATGGAAATTTTTTTACTCATTGTCAGTTTGGTTTCTGTTTGAACCCCAAGAAAAAAAAAATCATAGAACATAAGGGCAGAATTGGCATACATTTGGACCTCATCTGCATCCTACTGCTATTGTATCCTGGGTACAACCTTACTTTTGCACTGAATACGATCAGAGATATATTTCAACCTCCAAGTTCCAATATATTAATATGTCATAGCCCATAGTAATTGATTTCATATATCCTCATTTCACATTAATATTATTGACAATCAAGCGACCAGAAGCACGGGTCTTGTAAAGATTGCATTTCAGTATTAATAATAATACTCTTATCATCATCACAAGTACCCATAATATAAGACGGGAGACCAATAAATGATCTGAAGGCAGCCTACCTGAAACTGTAAAACCAGCTTGCAGTTATTTTCTTCCGGCTCAAAATCTCTTATCAGATCCAAAACATGGTGCACATAGAGAGATCATAATTTATATATGAAACCTTAAATTTTGTCTTGGAATATGTCTTGGTAAACAGAGTATAGAAAGAATTATTCTTTTTACAAATTACTAATAAAGTATCTTACGAGTTTTTCAAATTAGCAAAATTCATGCTAAAAGGCGTCTGCTCAACATGCTTAATATATCATGCAGCACCTATGATACTTAGGATCCAAGGAAAAGAATGAAAAACGTCCATCAATTCCTGTTGAACCAGCTGAGGGAATAAATAGAAATAGAATAAAACAATTCAACTGTATGAGAGGTCAGCTCTTACATTTAATTGCTTTATATACAGCCTTACAGATAAAACAATAAAAACTAAATTTTAAAAACAGAATAATTTACACTCAGTAAACATAACCTTTACCCAAAAATGTTGAATTAAGTGGATAATAATATATAACCCGGCCCAATTGGATGATTACGGAGATTCAAATAAACGTATAGCGCGCCAACATAAGTCACCTATATATACATACATACCTGTATATACATACGATCCGAGAGCTCTTTAAACCCTCGTCTCTCTCTCTCTCTCTCTCTCTCTCGCTCCTCCCTCTCTCTATCTCTCTCTCTCTACAATTTGACCTCTCTCCTGCGATTTGAGTAGCATGTCGGATGTCGGAGTGATCGCTCGCTGCTTGGAGAGGCCGCGACAACTTTTCAATCAAGCTCAACAACTTTATAATCGATGTCGACAGTTTTTTACTCAAATTTTCAATCAAGCTCAGCAACTTTATAATGGATGTCGACAGTTTTTTACTCAAATTTTCAATCAAGCTCAACAACTTTATAATGGATGTCGACAGTTTTTTACTCAAATTTGGGCAGGTTAGGGTTTTACACGTGTAATTACGTGTGTATGTTTATTGTCCGTACATGTTTATTGTTTTGTAGTTTATTTCATTTCGAACACATTGCGAAGCTTGATTCTCGATTTTTGCTGTTTCGAAGACTTTATATGTTTTGTATGTACAACTTTATAGGTTTTGTATGTACATGTTTATTGTGCCATGTCAAATAGTTTGTTTATTGTTTTTGATGTATGCCTACGAAGACTCGCGAAGCTTAATTGATCCTTTAATTAGTATATGTTTATATCCAATTTAGGTTTATAATATCTAAATAAGACAATATTATTATGCACAATTAAGATAATTAAGATAATCCTGACAAAAAAGAAGATAATATCAATGTCAACCAAAACAAATTACAACCCTAACCCCCCTACCTCACATCACAATGCAAGTAATAGATACAATTACTTCAATTGCGCTATAAAATTGTGCAAGTAATAGATACAATTACTTCAATTGCGCTATAAAATTGAACGAGATAATCTTTGGATGCTCGGGATGCTAGGCCTATAACATGAAAAATAGTAATTTTCAAGGGTCCATTTCACAGCTCTGTAACTACACTTTCTCCATTTAAAATCTCATGCTTGCTTTAGGGGAGTGCTTTAAAAAATCAAACACCTCCTGCACCAACATATATATGCATCCTTCTGTCCCATCCCAAGTATAAAACCAGTGTACATGTAGGCCGATCAGAATTCCACATTCATAGTTGATATCTGCCTGCAGAAAAAAACATAAAACAAACCATTACACAACTCTTAATAGATGCAGAAAACCTGCAGAAACTGAAATCCATTTCCCCCTAGCTCCTCTCCCTATCCTTTTAGTCCGACAACGACAAGGTTTTAGCATCCAAATAATATCCATCACCAACTAAACTCTATTATAGTTTACTAACTTATTTCCCTAAACAATACAATGCAAGCTTTAATTCAATAAAAGTCCTCAACAATCACATACAATGCAAATCACATTCTTCGTAAATCAGAAAAAAAAACTTAAGGCATCTCAATAGCTTTTACCCAAATTCCCATAACTAACAAACAACAATTCTCTCACTGTCACACATCATCATGATTACACAATTCAAACATCCGATTAAAGTACTTAAAGTAAGCAAAAGAATTATTATCAGTAACTAAACATCAAAAAACAGATCAAATAAACATACATATACAGGAAGCAAACCTGAAAACAACATATAACATATACGTAGAAGAATAGAGAACTAAAGAACTTATTAACGCCATTATAACCGAAGTAATTGAAGGCAAGGCCATCATACTAATACTGTAACTTATTATTTGCAATTATTAGAAGTAGGAACTTCTGGAGACACTGAAAAACAAAAGGAATTGAGATTGCCACTGGACTCCTGTGTACTCAGCAATAAATTACATCCTCGAGCCCTAGCAATTAAATTCTTCTTGGATTTCGACAAATTCGAGCTGCTATTGGAGAGATTTGAGGCGGTTATAGAGATCATTGTGTTATGTACTACACCAATAACTAGAACAGTCACGATTTTCAAGAGAAATTGACAAGCGTAACACCACGATATAATATGCAAATAGTCTGATACATGAAAGTAGAAAGAACACTCTAGCATTCGAGAGGCTAGCCTCTCCCAAAGCAAATGAAAAACAGATCTAAACTCTCGATGCCTTTCTCCTCGTTTCTGCCCTATTTCTTTCCCCTTTGCCTCTCTTAAGTAAAGACTTTACTACCCTTCAGCCTTTTCACCTTGGTCTCTTTTACCCTTCTTTCCACGTCTAGAGAACGTGTGTACTATTGGACCCATGAGTGGGTCTATTACTTTGCTTCCCTCCAAAGTTTCACCTTGTCCTCAAGGTGGAACAACGGGAAATGGTCATTGATTAATTGGACATCCTCCCAAGTGGCCTCAGCTTGTGGAAGGTCTGTCCATTTGATCAAAGCTTCTGTCCTGATATTTCCCCTAACCTCCACCTTTCGCACACCCAGTAAAGCTTCAGAAAATTGCACCTGCAGTTCTAATTCTGCAGTCAGCTGTTGAGGTATGGTTGACAAAACCGATGCTGTGCCCACATGTTTTTTCGGCTGTGAAGCATGAAGCACAGGATGGATCTTAGTAGCTGCTGGTAATGCCAGTTTATATGCTACCTGACCAATCCTTTGAGTCACCTCATACGGCCCATATTACTTTTCTGCTACATTCTCATTTGATTTACGAGCAAGTGAATTTTGTCGATATGGTCGAAGCTTCATGTAAAACCAATCCCCCACTTCAAAATACTCGTCTCCTCTCTTTTTTATCAGCTGCGTTCTTCCTTCGTTGCTGAGCTTTTACCAAGTTGTATTTCAAATCATCTAAGATGGAATCCCGCTCTTGTAACCATTCCTCCAGACTATCTACCTGTGTTTGTCCAGGTGCTTCCTTGATCAATTATGGTGGATCTCACCCGTACAGCACTCTAAAGGGACTCATTTTCGTCGACATATGGATAGAGGTATTATATGAGAACTCAACCCACGGAAGCCACTGACCCCAAGTCTTTGGCTTACCAGCTATGAAACACCTTAATACGCCTCTAACCCTTTGTTCACAATTTCTGATTGGACATCAGTTTGTGGACTTACTTGGATTGGTACTTCCCCCGGCCTCATCTCTGATTCGAGTACTTGTAGCCTGCAACTCAGTAATCGTGGATCTCATTTCTGAACACCATTTCAGTTGATCCGTCCTAATTTACCATCTGTTCCTGATGTTCTCGGAAACGGTTAACTCGTCCTTCCAACCTCGTCACTAGTGCCTCTAATCCCTCTTCTTGTTTACGAGCAGTCGTTGCTTGTCCTTCAACCAACAGGTCAGTAAGAGATTGTTTCATAGAATTCACCGCCGCCTCCACTGCCTTAATCACCATATCTGCCATGGTAGCTTCGATGTCCATTGGTTTCTCTTCTAGCTGATTGAGTCTCTGTGTGACTGTTGGAGGCCCCATAGATCAAGATCTCTGATACTACATTGTTATGTACTGCACCAATAATTAGAACAGTTACGATCTTCCAGAGAAATTGACAAGAGTAACACCGCGATTTAATATGCAAATAGATACATGAATTACATGGAAAGAACACTCTAGCATTCGAGAAGCTAGTCTCTCCCAAATCAAAAGAAAACAGATCTAAACTCTCGATGCCTTTCTCCTCGTTTCTGCCCTATTTCTTTCCCCTTTGCCTCTCTTGAGTAAAGACGTTACTACCCTTCGGCCTTTTCACCTTGGTCTCTTTTACCTTTCTTTCCGCGTCTAGAGAACATGTGTACTATTGGGCCCATGAGTGGGTCTTTGACAGATTGCCATTCATGTGTGTTGGACAGCTAATGTGGGGCTTTGGGTCGAGTACCATGGTTGTGGCCATCGCGGAAGAGGGAGAGAGAGGATATCACTAGGTTACATTAGTTGTGCACCTACAGTAATCATATACGAACTACATATAACACTTACACCTAGCACTTACCTTGACAAGGTTGAGAAAAAAAATTAAGTTGCTTTGAAATTTAAAATTCTATAGCCACTATAAATGTTGTTTTGAAATCTTAAACTCTATAACCACCATAAGGAAATGTCAAAAGAAGTAAGCAAGAGAATTATTATCAGTAACTAAACATCAAAAAACAGATCTGATGCAGGACATCCCATTAAGAAGCCCAAAGAAACTATCTGGGAACAATATTTTAGGCTTTGGAAGCCCATTAATTAGATTATTCTAGAATTACTTAATTATATTAGTAATGATTTATTAATTTAGGGAATAGCTATCTTTTAGGGTTTATTTAAATTAGGAATATTGTTTAGGACTCTTATAAATATTGATTGATTATTGTAATCAAGGGAGATTATAATTTTCTGTGATATTGAAAAGTTGTGTTTTATTCTCTTGCGTGAGAATTATTTACCCCAAAACCCTACTTTTAACCCTAGCCCCCATCAAAGTGCTATTAGAGCCTTCGTTCCTCCACCCAAACACCATACTTCTGTCACCAGCAGCCTCCGGCAACCACCCGTAGCCACCAGCAGCAACCAGCCAGCCTCCAACAGCCACCAAACAGCCTTGTTCCTGACACTACACACTGCTGAATCAACCTACATCACCCATTAAAACTTTACCCGGTTATTTTCTCTCAGAACTTACATCAAACACTTAGCACACATACAAATAGACTCCTTCTGGTTTCTGTCCCAGGCCACTTATTTACAAAACAAAAGCCGTGCCTGATTTTGACAGTCCAGAAAAAAAATGGTGAATGCTACAGAGGTTAATGCAATGCTCAAAGAGCATATTCAAGAACAAGAGGAGAAGAATGCAGAGTTTAAACTCTCAATCAATGAGTTAAAAGAGCAGATGACTACTATGATTAGGCAACAGGCCGCCATACAAAATAGTATGAATCAATTACTTGGCGATGAACCACAAAAAGAGCCGCCTAAACAACAAAGATCTCCCGCAAACGAGCCTTTGGATCAAGTCAGAGGCGTAAAATTAGAGGTTCCTGAATTTAATGGAGATACTCGTGGAGATATTTTTCTTGATTGGATACATAGTTTGGAAAGTTTCTTTCGATGGCACAAGTTGAATGATGCAAGAAAAACTTATTTTGCTGAAGCTAAGCTACGAGGTACAGCTCGCATGTGGTGGGATAAAGAAAAGGATAACAATCGTCGTGTTGGTAGAGGAGAAGTATTGTTGTGGGACGAGATGAAAGCTTTAATGCAACGTCATTTTCTGCCGGCTAACTACAAGCAACAAAATCATATCAAGTTCATCCAATTAAGGCAAGATAATCTTTCTGTGGCTGATTATACGAGTAAGTTTTATCACTTTTCCACTCGTTCAGACTTCAATCTTGATGAAAGTAGCTTGGTTAGCATGTATCGAACTGGTTTGATACCTGCTATTGCTAAAAGAATGTCTGGAAATCTTTATTACTCTTTAACTGATATAATGCAAGCTGCCCAACAAATTGAGGAAGAGTTGTTTGGTAATTTTGGAGAAAATCTTGTCTCAAGTTACAAGTCACCTGGTTCAATGTCTAGTATTAATCAGGGACGAGTTTTGCCCCCGCAACAGAATTTGTACAACAAAATCAACAAAGTCCAGCCTGATAAGGATCTTAAATGCTTTAACTGCAATGGGGCTGGTCATAAATATTTTGAGTGTCCTCCAAAAACCCCAAATTCTGGAAAAAGAGTAACAATTGTTGAAAAAGAAGAAGAATGTCCTCCAGATGGTTATAACGAGATGACTGACGAGGACCAAAGAGCGTGTGATGAGTTGAAAAACTGTATTGGAGCTTTGCGGTCATCACCCTTGGGCAACAACACTAAAGTTGTCCGAGCACATCATCGTCAACAGATATTTCAGCCTAGAGCTACGTGTTTTGGTAAAATCTGCTCAGTAATCATTGACACTGGTAGTTGTACAAATGTGATATCTAGTGATGCAGTTCAACGATCGGGTTTAAGGGTGGAACCTCATCCTGAGCCTTATGACATAGCATGGGTTGATAATAGGAAGTTGCGAGTTCAAGAACAGTGTTCGGTGACATTTTCAATTGGAAGGTTTAAAGACAAAGTTATGTGTGATGTCTTGCCGGTCAAATTGTGAAACATTATTTTAGGACGTCCCTGGCTTTCCGACAATGATGTGCATCATGCTGCTCTTCCTAGCACCTATTCTGTTGTCAAAGGAGGCACCACGTATATTTTTACTTGTGCTCGTTCTCATGTGCCCCTCATACGACAGTCTCTGATACTTTGTCGTGTTCCTTCTACTCTTATTAACTCGACGGAGTCGAGTTCTTTTCGGCGGAGGAGAATTGATGCAGGACATCCCATTAAGAAGCCCAAAGAAACTATCTGGGAACAATATTTTAGGCTTTGGAAGCCCATTAATTAGATTATTCTAGAATTACTTAATAATATTAGTAATAATTTATTAATTTAGGGAATAGCTATCTTTTAGGGTTTATTTAAATTAGGAATATTGTTTAGGACTCTTATAAATATTGATTGATTATTGTAATCAAGGGAGATTATTATTTTCTGTGATATTGAAAAGTTGTGTTTTATTCTCTTGCGTGAGAATTATTTACCCCAAAACCCTACTTTTAACCCTAGCCCCCATCAAGATCACAATGAACATACCTGAAAACAACATATAACATATACGTAGAAGAATAGAGAACTAAAGAATTTATTAACGCAATTATCAACGAGGCAATTGAAGGAAAGGCCATCACACTTATTATGTAACTTATTATTTAAAGTTATTAGAGTAGGAATTTCTGGGGACACTGAAAAGCAAAAGGAATTGAGATTGCCACTGGACTCTTGTGTACTCAGCAATAAATTACATCCTTGAGTCTTAGCAATTAAATTCTTCTTGGATTTCGACAAATTCGAGCTGCTGTTGGCTGTAGAGATCATTGTCATTGATGTGTGTTGGACAGCTAAGGTGGGGCTTTGGGTCGAGTACCGTGGTTGTGGCCAGCGCGAGAGAGAGGGAGAGAGGATTTCATTAGGTTACATTAGTTATGAACCTATAGTACTCATTTACGAACTACAGCTAACACTTACACCTAGCACTTACCTTGACAAGGTTGAGAAAAAAATTTAAGTTGCTTTGAAATCTAAAACTCTATAGCCAGTGGCCACTATAAATGTTGTTCTGAAATCTTAAACTCTATAACCACCATAAGAAAATGTCAAAAGGAGTATAGTTATAGCAGTTACCATGATAAACAATATAGAATTGTTTCACAAGATCTCCTTGCTCCAAACTAACTTCTCCCCAAAGGAACATTTCTTCATAAACCCAGCCGGCATAAGCATATCAAAGAGTACCAATGATTTTTAAAAAAATAGAATGGAACTTGGCCGATACAACTTTTAATTTCCTGAATATCAACCAAATAAAAACTCAGAACTCTTTTCCCACATTAGAATAAAATGTCATTGGCGTGAAACCAAGATTTTATTTATAAATGTCTATATTTTAACTATAACTTTGGTTTTCTAGTATTTAGTATATGTCTATTATAATTTCAAAAGGTGTTCTAGTTTTTACATACAATACATTTTTCATCAGAGTACAGTGTGGTAAATCATTCCCAGGTACCTGTGATGATGCAATTCATTAAAAAAAAAGTGAAAACTCATTAATGAATTTAGGGAAAGAACATTCTAATTGAGGAAATATATTTTCTCTTTTGTATTACGTGGCAATATTGCACTACTGGAAAACGTTAGAGTACTCCTGAGACTGACTTCATGATCATAACTAAGTGAACATAATTTAACATATTAGCAACCTGTTAATGGACTAGTGTGGACATGATTTGCGGAGTTCAGAGATAACTTACTATCGGTTTATAAATCTCGACGAACAACCCTTAAAAGTAAGAACTTCTCGTCCCTTTTGTACGGTTCATATAACTTTTGCGAGACCTGCATAGAAATTCCAAAAGCAGTAATTATCCTAGAGAGTCCACAATATTGCTGTATCTAAGAAACATAAACTAGAAACTACTCGTGCAAAACCTTAAACAATTAACAATTACACTTCAGATTTTAAAAACAAATTGTGTACCACATATCAACACTTGATCACAACGAAAACAAGTCTTTAGCTGAAATTTATTTAGCAAAGAAGCAATTATGGGACACTTCAAGTTAAACATAGAGTAATTACCATCGACCAGGTTTAGGCAGAAGATATTGTAATTTAGTGAAAATAGGAAATAATTTCCTTCTCAACTTATGGATATAGTGTATTTAATACTTCCAAGTGAGTAGGGCTCAAGTAAGTCTATAATCAAGACATAATATAACGCTAAAACTAAATTTATATTTCATTTTAAAACAGGAGAGGGGGTTTAAGTGTCCTAACTCCAAAGCCAGAATGTTTTAGTCATGTAGCCATAAAGAATGAATTGCTACAATCATGTTATACACATTCACATTTCCACAAAAAGTACCTTGTCTCGGAAAGAAATTGGAGTATCCTGAAGGACAGAAAATTCGTTTAAAAACTATTCTCAATTTATCATTGTACATGGCATTTGATCTCATTATTACTTGCACGACTACATTTGATAATACTCAATGTCAATTGGTTATGTTTCTATATCCAAGTAGTTGATACTTTAAAATGATATAACAGGTATGCCAAGTCTTGCAGTGATCGTACTTGCTTGCTTCAGGTTTTCTACAATCTGCACGATGCTGATGCTTGCAGCATATCCATATTGGTCCCTGGGACAATTATGTACATCTGAATATGTTTGGGCTTCCTTCTCCATCTACGTTTTCATGGGCAGTGGTTTCTTCGGAGCATATATTGGCTTTGAACTCCTACATTTGCTTGAGACGGACGTGGGTTTAGCTTGGTTAGTTCGGCTCCATTCCAGTCAGCCATTCATAACTTGGGTTCTTGTACCAGTTTGCTATGTAGCTACATATCTCATTAGCAATGAGAACATCATCATTGGCCTTCTCGTTGCTTTTGCTGTATGCGCAGTTGTGTTCTACATTATCCTATATGGGAACGCTGAGATTGTGAAAGATGTGATAAGCAAGGTAATATGGCAGCAAGCAGCGGCGGCTTATCAGAGCTATGGCCAGGGAAATTATGGATCATGCTTTATATCATTAGCTTTGGTACTATTTTGTCTCCGTATCAAGGTGAGAATTTAATCTGTAATATGGTTTTTGTGTGTATATCTATACACCCCCATTTGTCTTTCAATCTTTTTTTTTTTCTCTTTACATAAGTACAACTAAGCTAGGAGTAGACATAAACTAGACATAAACTGCAGGTTGCTTCCTATTAAAAGACAATATTATACATAGTTGACATACGGAGCAACTCCAACGGGAGACGTTCCTTACCCATAGTACGCCTAGCTGGAAGGATTTAGGAGTTTTCTCCACAAAAACAATCTCCAATCAAACCCCATATTTAGGTACCCAAAATTGCTCCCCTATATGGTGCCATAGTCATCTCCCCCTCCTCTCTCCTCCTATTTCCGATCTCAGTTGCCTTGTTGACGTCGGAATTTATCTTTGTGACGGCTGTGTCGCGGTGTGGTGTGTGTATAATTTGGGGAGGGGTGTTCTTTGTTCATATCTGGATGTGTCATGTGTGTAGTATTTATGTGAGTCCGGTGTGCCAGTGTTTGTGTGCTTTTATTTTTATGTATAAATATTTGGATAAATGACTGTGCAGATTATCAAATTTAAATTAAATTAAACGGATATTTGTTAATATTATATAGTCAAAAACTGATTTAAATTTAAAAAAAGGAAAGGTAAAATTTTAATTAAATATTATTTTTAAATTATAGATTATCAATATAAAAAATATCATTGGAATATTCGTTATTTTAATATATTTTAGGAAATAAAATTGAGTAATCCGTGGGGGTTGTACCTAGAGCCGGCCAAACGAACGGGCCGAGCGTGCCGGGCCGAATTTTGGACGGGCCGATTCGTTGACAACTGAATTCGTGAACGGCCCGCGATTATATACGGTCCGGGCCGAGCCGGGCCGATTACATAGTTGAATTACTTGTGAACGGCACGCGAAAAAAACGAATATAACGGTTCAGCGAATAAAGGCGAATAGAGGCGAATAACAAATTGATTAAACGCGTAATAAGAAAAAGATATGGTAGGCGGTTAACCGCGAATTGCGGTTAACTCGCGAGTTGCCCTCTTTTTTTTTTATTTAATAAGCCGTTGACTTTGTAAATTAAACAGGAGCTGATTGATTTATGTATAAAAAATTAGTACTTATTCGGAGATGCATTAGTAAATTAGCAGACATCAAGTAAAATGTATAATCTGAAATTTATTATTGATCACCAATAAATCTATGAAGGCATCTGGTTTAGGTTGACGAGCCGATTTAATACGAATTTTGACGAGCCGAATTATGAACGGGCCGAGCCAAACCGCTCGTTTGGCCGGCTCTAGTTGTACCCCATGAATATATGAAGATGTGAACCAGATGAAAGGCTGAATTTTATTATGGGTTTCTAAGTTGTCTAATATTTCGATGCACTCGGATACCTTTTCCTAAAAATTGGTATATACATATCTTAGGATACGCCATATTTTAAAAATTCAGTATTTTGGGTCATTCAACCACAAAGGTACTTAAGTCATTTTCTCATTATAAAATACATACAAAACACAGCTCTAATAAGTCTTTCGTTAAAAAAATAAATTTAAACGACAAATCAATTTTAACTGTAAATTTAGCAAAAGATAATTTTAAAAATATTATTTGAAGCTATGTTTTATAAATATCTTAAATTACGTGTAAAAAAACGCCTAAAAATGGAGACAATAATAATTTAATATTTAGTGACTCATTTATTTTAATATATTTTATGGATTCAGGTTGCACGTACATCAGAGATGATATGGCAGATTCAGCGTTGCTGTCATATGCGTATGATGCGCACATGTACTTACTGTATTCTGGGAGATATCGATCCGTAGGAGAGGTACGTGAGATAATATGGTCAAAGAAATAAAATAAAATCATTTGGAATTTGATCATAAATCATAAAAATCAACTCACTATGGAATTGACAATAAAACGTTGTGAATTTGTTAAATAACATAAAAATTGATTGAAAATACTGAAATTTGATAATGTGAAGATTACCTAAAAAATTATGATTAGGATAAATAAAGATTAGAGTCTAAACCTGCAATTGAGACTACAATAAAAATGAGAAAATATAATCATTATATCATTAGATTTGGACTTGCAAATTTAGTAATTATGGGTTGATATTAGTAATCATACGCATCACATTTTGGTTAGAGGAAGTCAATTGATTTTATATGCTGGTCCTTTTACTAATAATTTCAACTTGTTTTTACTTTCAGATCGATGCGGATTGGTGATTACTGGTTGTTACATATGAACAGCTTTTACACACATGTTTGGAACTTTGCCTGGACATAGCTTATATAGTACATAGTATATAGTACATGGTTTATAGACACGTATTTTTTGTGTTGTTTGTTTTAGAATCAGTTTATTTGCATTTATATTCGATCTATAGGTCACTAATATGTATATTCTAAAACTAACTTGGCATATTGTAAAACATCAACAATTTAAGAGTAGATATTTCAAATGCTCAAAACATCGGTCTAATTTTTTGATCGAATAACAAGTCAAAAGAAAGACTTAAAGATAAGATCTTTCCACATCACACAGACTTGGAATTGAAAAGTGTGGCAATTAGATTATATATACCTAGCAATGGAACAAGATATAATAGTAGATGATTCTGAATCTGATTGGAGCTTATATCAAATTACACCATTGAAAAAGGAGGTCTTAAAATAATGTAGTGATACGTAATTCGGGTTTAATTTCATATCGGTTGCAAGAAATCAAAATTTGGGGTTGCTTTTTCGGCCTGTGTGAAAAACTGAGAAAATTAATAAATACGGGGATCGAAGAATTTGCGGTTTGTGAAAGAATATGGAGAGTAAGGTACCAAATTTTGTCTCAAAATGATTTGAAATTGTGAATCTCTGAAGGTCCGGACCTAACAAATGCAAGTTATCTGCAAAATCTGGATAAGTCCGGATTTAACAAAACTCAAATAAAAGTCTGGATTTAAAAAGATAGGATAAAAATTAGTTGATCCGGATAAAATTATGGGCATTTTAAATTATTTTCTATTACAGATAGTGACGAATACGGGAATTATTTTTACGAGGGTTCAATTTTTTTACTAATACAAACATCTTTTTCAATAACAAAATCCACTAAATTTAACCGAAATTTATAACAAAGTATAGATAATTTCGATCACATTTGAACTCCTATCAAAATTTGGATCACATTCGACTTCTTGCCGGAAAATACTCAAACACTAAACTATCTCCTCTATGTTTTGGTATTTTCATCTCCTCTGTATTTTGGTATTTTCATTTTTGTAGCTTAGCATTATTACATTAAATTACAAAAATCTAATTACGTAGCATAATAAAACAAAGTACTATTAACATTATCGTAGCATAATAAAGCAAAGTACTATTAAATAATAGTAGCACACAAATAAAATGCATATATGTACGCTTTGATTGGAATGCGAGTGGCATACATTTGCAAACAGAGTAACTAAAAAGAGAGAAAAATATAACGAAACAATGAAGTAACTTAAAAGTAAGAAAAAATTGATAGTAGAGAAGACTCGAACTCCGGTCTTGGGCGTATAATGTAACATCGCAAATCAGCAGAACTGCAGTGTATGAGTGATTGGCCCTGTTTGAGGTTTATTAAAAAAACGTAACTCATGATTTAAAGTTGAAAATTGTCATATACTTTCTCCGTCCCAATTTATTTGTTCAGTTTAATTTTTGCACGTAATTTAAGGTATATTGACCGTATAGTTTCATTGATTATTTTTCAATTTTTTTTTTGTGAATAAATATTAAAATCTTAAATTTTTATTCACAAAAAGAAAATTTGAAAAATAATCAACGAAACTATGCGGTCAATGCATGCAAAAGTCAAACTGGACAGATAAATTGGGACTGAGGGAGTAAGTGATATGAAGATCGTAAATTATAAGTTATTTAAGTGTTTGGATAATTTTACGTATAAGTTATTTATAAGTTAATAGTAAGTTAATAATGGGCATGTTTGGCCAGAGTATATAAGTAGCTTATTAATTTATAATCCCGTAATTATTTATCGACAAGACTCAACTTATAAGTCGAATTTTCAACTTATAAGCTGATAAGTTGGATTTTAGTAACGACGTATTTTTTTCTCAACTTATTTTGATTTTTTCGCCTTTTTATTAACTTTAATTTTAAAAAATATATTTTAAATGTTAATCTAATCTAAAATTCACGAATTAAGATAATTATATTTAAAAAATAATAATTTTAATTAAGTTAAGTAAAACTTGTTTTTGACTTATAAGTAAAATTATATCAACACTTATATAACTTATAACGATTCATCTACTTATCACTTATAATTCACTTATTTATTTTAAATTATAAGTTACTTATTTAAAATTTGCCAAACGGGCAAATTAATGTGTTTGGTAAATCATAACTTATAAGTTAAATATTTTATTTAAAAATATAAAATACACATGAATATAAAATAAAAACAAATATATAATTAATACATAAAACAAATATTAACATTTTTATTAATTTAATACTAATTTTTTACTACAATGTGAATATATTTTTTTAACTAAACTAATTTTAATATGTATATTAAGATATATGGGCCCTTTTATGTTAAATTACAGGAACTATAACTACGTAGATTAGTGCCAGTATGGCAGTATGGTTAAAAAGCTTAAAAGGCTGAGAACGGGGAATGAAAAGTTGAATGTTAGACAATCCTCACTTTCGCTTTTGACTTAAAAAAGCTGATAAGATGGTTTAATTATTTTTGTCCCGCAGTCGGAGAATTTGATAACGGGCATTATTATGCCCATATAAGCTGAAATGAACGGTCCCCAAACATGCATATTATATCCTAGCTAATATATATTCAAATTTTATGGGGCCAAGAACCCCTCTGAACCCCGATCCATCTCTCAATACAAGGTGCACTGTTATTAATTGAGTGATCCCCAATTAAACCACAACAAGCGGACCATTTTGAGTACCAATTTGTTATTTCTAGAACTATTCATATTCTTATATACTTAAATAAAAATAATGTTAGCTCCACGAAATTGCAATAAATTTTTTTACAAAATGGAGATAGGCATTGATTGAAATGGATCTCTTGCATTCATATCAATAACCTAATTAAAATATCACATATCATGTGCCGCATTAATTTATAATTTTTTGTGAATCAAATTTAGTGCATGTATCACTACTCCTTGAATAAATCCGTCAAAAGTTTTAAGTTGGACTCCAAAATTTTGGTTTGTAAATAATTTGAGGCACCTATATTTTTTCTATTTGGTCAGCAGAAAAAATCGAAATCGAAAACATAAACGCAAAAAATTGTTAAATCATATCAAAAAAATTAAACCACCAAGTAAATTGAGAAAAATTGAACGAAAAAAAACAAATTAGCGATACAATTTCGATTCTGGTTAATCAAAATCGAACTAAAATTAATCGTATCACCATATTATATATATATATATTATCATCATAAGTTTAAAAAAATATTTTGTTTTTATAATATAATGAACATATATTTGGAGTTGTTGAAAAATTAAGTTATTCGATAAGTCCGTTCGAGTTTAACTCGGTCCTAGCTAGATAAGTTTAGTTTGATGTATCTCGAATTTGATTTTGACTAAGCAAATGTGTTCAATAAAATTATCGAACACTAAAAAATTAAATAAAAAATATTATATATAAATAAATGCTCGATCCATTCAACAAAAAATATCCAAATGATTGTTTAACATCAACAATTTAGTTAAAAGTATTTCTCTGTTAATAATTAACGTAACAAATAATCCGACAATAATATTGTAGAAATTTGTACAATGATTGTAACGACTGGGATTTTCGCTATATATGTATTCGAGTAAAATATAATTTCATGTCATAATTGCGAATTATGTGAAATGTTGGGTATAAAATATTAAGTTATATAATTTTGTGGTTTAAATTAAATTTCTGTGTAATAGTGTTAAGGAACGGGTAAAGTCTCGTTCCCGTTTGATGAGTCAGCTGAAAAGGGTTAAAACGTGATTGTTGGGCCGTCAAGTAGAATGGGACCCGTTATTCAAAAGATGGATTAAAAGAAAATTATGTGCTAAGTTGTATAGATAATTGTGGTGACTATCATTATGTGAGTATGTGTTATTTGTGATTACCTGTGTGAATTTATGAGCTTTTAAATATTTTTAAAAGAATTTATTTGATTTAAATAAGGATTTATTGGTCCTTATATATTTTTAGTACATTATTAATATGCGATCAAGGTGTGAGATTTGTTTTGTTATCTCTAAAATAGTCCAAGAGACTTTTTTAAAAATGATAGTTGGATTTATTTAATGTTCTGATTTTTGTGAGATAAAAGTTTGATTTGAATGTTAGTTGTTTAGTTAAGATCGAGTTTAACTCTTAATATTTGATCTTGCAAGTTGATTTGGTTAGTTGTATGTTGTTTTGGTTAAACAATTCGAATGATGCTTTAGTTTTAAAAAGAAAATGGTTCGAAATATTTGGTTGATTTGATGTGATTCACGATTTTGATTATATGGTGTTAGATATATTTGTGATGTCATGTCTAATCTGATTTGTTTAGTTTCAGAACTTAACTGGAAATCAGAATTTGCTGAAGACATGAAGTTATCAGAACTTATATCAGGACTTAAGTGCGGGTACACTTCAGATAAGGAAAGAAGCTGATTTACAGGAGAGGATTTGGATTAAACAAGTAAAGATATGCATGAAGAATTGGACAGCTATAGGGCTGCAGTAGATAATCTCTGATTGATGTATTTTAGGAAACAGAATCATTATCATATCAATTAGTAGTTATCTTGTAACTGTGTATTATATAAACACAGATTAGGGTTTACACTATATGTGTTATTATTCACGAGAATATTATTCATTGTAACCCTAGCAGCTCTTAGTGATATCATACATCACTGAGAGAGTAGATTAAACCTACTGTAACAGAGTTTGATATATTGAATAAACTTGTTTTCTGTTACATACTTGTGTTCATAATCGAAGTGATTGTAGATACTATATTTAACCCCCTTCTATAGTATCATTGAGGCCTAACAAGTGGTATCAGAGCAAATCTGTTAAGCTTACAAACAGTTAAGATCCAAACAAACAATCAATCATGTCTGATCAATCAAAAACACAAGACCCTCAAGAACCTGCAAAGGTTCAACCCATTCGCAACACCAGTAGATATGAATCCATCAGGGTTCCTATGCTCAGGGTGTCTGAGTACCCTGTATGCAGTGTGAAGATGGTCATGTTTCTGGAAGCTACAGATCCATAATATTTAGATAGAATTTATGATGGTCCATACAAGCCCACAAAGCATTCTGTTGCAGTTGGGGATGGGCCACATAAGGTGATTCCCAAAGAAAAGAAAGATCTCACCACTGAAGACATCTCTTCACTAGGCAAGGATGCAAAAGTAAGACACTTGCTACATATTGCACTTGATAATGTCATGTCAAACAGGGTGATTGGATGCAAGACTGCAAAAGAAATCTAGGATGCATTGGAAGTGAGATGTCAAGGAACCAGTGCCATAAAAAAGAACAGGAAGATAATACTCACACAGGAGTATGAGCACTTTGACTCAAAATCTGATGAGTCACTAACTGATACATATGACAAATTCACAAAGCTGATGAATGATCTGTCACTAGTGGATAAGGAATATGATGAAGAAGATTCAAATATGAAATTCCTACTAGCTCTTCCTGAAAAGTAGGATTTGAAAGCTACTACAATAAGAGACAACTATCAACTTGATGAGATGTCTCTTGATAAAATCTATGGGATGCTCAAGACTCATGAACTTGAGATGGAGAAATGAAAGAAGAGGCATAGAGGGAAGTCTAAGACAGTTGCTTTAAAGGCTGAAGAAAAGCCAATTGTCTCTAGGAAGGCAAAAGGAAAGGCTCTCATCATACAATCTGATTCAAAGTCATCAGATTATGATGATGATGATTCAGAACCTGAAAATTTATCTGAAGTGGATGTTGATGCAGAGATGATGCAACTGTGTGCTCTTATGGTGAAGGGTATCATAAAGATAGCCTACAAAAAATTCAGAAAGGGTAAAAAGTTTTCCTGGAAAGGTGGAAGTTCTGACAAGAAAGGGTTCAGAAAGACTGAAGGCAAAGGAGGAAAGTCTGACAGAGGAGACAACTCAAATGTCAAATGCTACAATTATGGTGAAACATGCCACATCTCTCCTGATTGCAAGAAAGGAAAATGTGATAAAGGACAGACACTTATCACAAAGAAGAAAAACTGGGCAGACACTTCAGAATCTGAAGAAGAGGTGAACTATGCCTTAATGGCAAATGCTGATAGCAGTTCTGATGTTGCTGAACTAAAGGTACCTCTATCAACTCTTGCTTTTGATACATATGATATTACTAAGTTGAGATTATTTCTGAAAAACATTTATATTATCTATAGAGATCAGACTTTAGAGAATGAAAGATTAAAATATGAAAATCTGAAGTACAAAAATAGAAATAGCTATCTTGAAGAAGAGTTAGTCAAGATGAACACTATTCAGACAGAGAGATAATGCTATGTATGTTAAGAATGAATTGCTTAAAAGGAATGATTATCTAAAAACTGAATTAGAAAAAGAAAGAGAAATCATCAGGTTTTGGACTAACTCAGGCAGAACAACTCATAATATTCTAAGTAGTGGAAACTGGAAAGAGGGATTAGGTTATGAAGATGGTAAAAGTGAAAAAGGGACTTTGCCAATTAAGCCAATTGCTATCAAACAGACTGTAAAGCCAAAGGTAAATCCTGTTAAATTTGTTGCAAAAATAGAAGTCAAAGAAAAGTCAAATTCTGACAAATTAAAATAGGATAAACCAGCTTTGGTAAACATTGGCTTAATGACAAAGAAGCAGCTTAAGTATAAGCTGAAAGAGATTAAAAATGTGAGCAAGGTAAAGGAAGCTAGGAAAAATAGGAATGGAAAGGAAGGTGTGAATAAAACTAACAATTATATGCATATTCCTAATGCTCCTAGAAAGAAATGCTATAATTGTGGAAACTCTAACCATCTTGCTTATTTTTGCAGGAAAAATAAAGATATAAACTCTTTACCTCCTAGATCAGGAGTTAAGAGTCAGTGTGTTAGGTTTAAACCAAAAAATTCTTGTTTTCATTGTGGTAGTTTATGACATTCTATTTATACTTGTAAGGAATATCATAGTTTGTAATATGATTATTATAAAATAAAACCTTCTTTAAAAAAATTTAGTGTAATTCCTTCTAGTGCAAAGTCTGATGCAAAGTCTGATATAAAGTCTGATAAAAAGCATGTTAGCATAAACTCTGAAACTAAATCCGCTGGAAATGCTAACAAACTTAACAAGGCCAAAGGATCCAAGCAAGTCTGGGTCCTTAAAACTAATCAATAGTGGTCTTTGTGATTGCAGGGCAACAGGAAAAACATCCTGGTTCTAGACAGTGGATGTTCAAGACATATGACTGGAAATAAAGCCCTGTTATCAGATTTTGTGGAGAAAGCTGGCCCAAGAGTTTCTTATGAAGATGGAAACATAGGAAAGACTCCGGGATATGGAAATATCAATCTTGGAAATGTCATAATTGAATCAGTAGCTCTTGTCTCAGGACTTAAACACAATCTGCTAAGTGTGAGTCAAATTTGTGACAGAGGTTATCATGTGGATTTCTTTTAAGAACACTGTGAAGTTGTAAGTAATTCAACAGGCAAAGTGGTTTTGAAAGGTTACAAACATGGTAAAATATATGAAGCCAGACTTTCAACAAATTCTGATGGTTCTGCAATCTGTCTGTTAAGTAGAACATCAATTGAAAAAAGCTGGAATTGGCACAAGAGACTCTCTCATTTAAATTTCAACAACATAAATGAGCTAGTAAAGAAAGATCTTGTGAGAGGACTGCCAAAATCAATGTTTGCTCCTGATGGTCTTTGTGACTCATGTCAAAAGGCAAAACAAAGAAAATCTTCATTCAAGAGCAAAACTGAATCCTCAATTCTTGAGTCTTATCACTTACTGCATGTTGATCTATTTGGTCCAGTAAATGTCATGTCTATTGCAAAGAAGAAATATGCTATGGTTATAGTGGATGAGTTCACAAGATACACTTGGGTGTATTTCTTGCACAAGAAGAATGAAACTGCATCTACTCTAACTAATCATGTCAGACAGCTGGATAAGTTAGTCAAAGATTCTGTTAAAATAATAAGAAGTGATAATGGCACCGAGTTCAAGAATTCAATCATGGAAGAGTTCTGCAAAGAGCAAGGAATAAAGCAGGAATTTTCTGCACCTGGAACTCCACAGCAGAATGGAGTTGTAGAAAGAAAGAACATGACTTTTATTGAAGTTGCATGAACTATGCTTGATGAAGCAAAGCTACCAACTTATTTTTGGGCTGAAGCTATGCAGACTGCTTGTTTTACATAGAATGCTACACTCATAAACAAGCATGGAAAAACACCATATGAGATGGTGAAGAAAAAGAAGCCAAATCTGAAATACTTTCATATATTTGGATGCAAGTGTTTTGTTCTTAACACTCATCCTGAACAGCTGTCAAAATTTGATCTAAAAGCTGATGAAGGAATTTTTGTTGGATATCCACTTTCCACAAAAGCCTTCAGAGTCTATAATTTAAGAACAAGGGTTGTCATGAAATCTATCAATGTATCTTTTGATGATAAAAATATTACTGGAATTGAAGATTTCAATGATCATAATCAGCTGAGATTTAAAAATAAAGATGTAAATTCTGATTCTGTAAATTCTGATGACCTAAATCCTGATCCTGTAAGTTCTGACAAGTTAAATTCTGATGTCATTGAAACTATGGTAACTGCTCCAAAGGAAAATTCACTTGTTCAGGGGGAGAAAGCTGATGATCATACCACATCTCAAGACTCTCAAGAAGCATCAGAACCAGTCACTGGCTCTTCAAGTTCTGATTCATCAAGTTCCGATGAGCCAAATTCTGACAATTCTGGAAACTCTAATTCTTCAATTCCTGAAGGATTCAGCTCAAATTCTGGAATCTCAGAGAGCATAACTTCAGGGGGAGCATTAGAAAATGCTGATGGAGACAGTTTGTATCATGGGGGGGTATCCAGTTCTAGAGTTCAACTTCCATCTGCAAGGAAGTGGACTAAATCACACACACCTGACTTAATAATTGGAGATACTGAAGCAGGTATCAGAACTAGAACGGAAACAACAAATGAATGTCTCTATCATTCCTTTCTATCTCAGACAGAACCAAAGAAAGTGGAAGAAGCTCTTCAAGATGCTGATTGGGTGCAAGCAATGCAGGAAGAGTTAAATGAATTTGAAAGAAATAAAGTCTGTACCCTAGTACCAAGACCAAATGACAGATCAATTGTTGGTACAAAATGGGTGTTCAGAAATAAAAGTGACAGTGATGGCATAATTACAAGAAACAAAGTAAGGCTGGTTGCTAAAGGTTACTCTCAACAGGAGGGTATTGACTATGATGAAACATTTGCTCCAGTTGCTAGATTGGAAGCCATAAGAATCTTTTTGGCTTATGCTGCTCACAAGAAGTTTAAAGTCTTTCAAATGGATGTGAAAAGTGCTTTCCTTAATGGAAAATTGGAAGAAGAGGTATATGTTGAATAACCTCCAGGCTTTGTAGATCCAAAATTTTCAAATCATGTCTACAGGCTTGACAAATCACTTTATGGCCTTAAGCAAGCTCCTAGCGCATGGTATGAGACTCTGGCTCAATTTTTTCTAGAAAGTGGATTTCACAGAGGCATTGTAACACCCCCAAATCCGGGGTCGGGGATCAGGGTTGTCACGAGTTCCATTTCCCTTAATAACACCTAATTCTTAATAAACAATCATCTACTGCATACTGTGACCCCACAATATACACACACACACCACAAGTCATAGTCTCGGAGATGAATACCAAAAATAACACAAGTCATTTTATTCCACAATTATAAGTCATTACACCTCAAAAGGGTTTATGAATAAATTTACATATTATTTGCCATTATTACAATTCATAAATATACATAAGTCTGGTACAACAAAAGTTGAAAGCCTAGCCTATTGGTAGTTCCTACCTCAGCTACAACGACATCAACGCTTACAGAAAACTGCGGAACATTTTCTATCCGCTCACGAATTGGGAGCCTGGTCCTGTTCATCCTGTCTATCTGTTGTTGTGTGATGAAAGAAGAAAGCAAGGGTGAGCAACAAGCCCACCGAAATAATATGTATAATAATTAACAATATATGAGCATTCTCATAGTACTCATAAAAGTCTTGGTCAAGAAGAAATGAAGAAAGTTTGATATCTTAACGCGACCAAGTCGCAAAATATTCAGTATATAAGTATATATACATTTCAAAATCTTAGAATCCTCTTCCATGCATAATATACACAGAGTTCCAGCTTATAACTGTATGAAAATATCGTTGCAAGGTGATCTCATATATCTAACCTTGTCTCAACATTTTTCTGAAAATCTTTGTCATGCATAAGATAATCATTAACTAGATATAAGTTGAAAAGGTGAAGTTACGAGATACTCCAATATACTTATATCTTTTCCAAATACTACTTGAACTACCACCGTAAGTTATAATCAGTTTCAAAAGTTCATCACATAGATGAGACTACAAGATAAGATTTGAATAGATTCAATCTTTGAAATATCATTCAAAAGAAATGAAGTTACGAGATACTTCATTAAGTCCCGATATATATATATCCATATATATATATATATCACATACATTTCCTGAAAACCTCTGTCATGTAAAGTATGAACAAAGTTGTAATATCCAATGAATTTGGAAAGAAAAGAATTTTGGCATAAACCCAATATCTTGCTGATCAGAAAAAGATACCAATTAAGTAACCTTTTCTACTGTAGATGGATGAATTCCTCGCCGGTCATCACCCCGGCCGCATTAGGACCTCGCGCTAGATCGTTACCAGGCCATTCACGCGTGGATGGACTGTAACCCAGGCTCTTACACCTTCATAGACCTTACCCCGGCCTGTCGCTTATGCCGACTCAATTAGATGGACTGACTTCCCGAACGTTGGGCAAGTAATCAAATTATTTTCTCAAAAAAGCAACCTCGTTGCGAATATAAAATACACCACAGAGCCAGATCCCTCAGATTTTTGAGCGAGTATTCAAGTCCCTTTCGAAAGGAAGATCTTAAATTTGAAAATGAGTTTTGGGATCCGCTCTAACTTTTAAAATCATTTTGAAGACTCGAAAATATTTTTAAGAATGTTTGGAGTAATGCTGATTTAATAAAATAAATCAGTCCCGATATGTTGGAGAATATCTGATTATTATTATTTAAATAATATTACCATAAGGATAATCTTTATAAAAATAATTGAAGTAGAAGTTTTAAAACTCATACTTGAAATGAATAATAAATAACTAAAGATATACTTATACGAAAGTACGATCTTTATTTGAATATTCGAAAATAAGTTTGATTATCAAAACATTATTCTTTAATAAAATAAAGAATATTATTTAATAAAATAAGTGGAGTCATAAGTCCTCGAATGAATATCCAAAATAATATTCATTAAAATAAGCGGAGTCATAAGTCCTCGAATGAATATTCAAAATAATATTCATTAAATAAAATAAAGTTATCGAATAAACCTTATTCGATTAATAGTTTTGAAAACTATATATATATATATATATATATATATATATATATATACTCGGGAACATCGACTCCCGGTTTAGAAAAATGTTCACCTTCGGGTCCCATATACTAAGGGTATACGCAACTACTGCTTATTTCTAGAATAGGTATTATGCCACTTATAAGCATTTGAATCAACAATTAGATATCAAGATTATGAAACATGCATGCATATAAATATCATATCACATGCTCCAATATATCGCAAGACTTTGCTAATAATAACCATGCACTTATCCCAAGATAATGCATATACATAAATACATCACAACAACAGTATAACGGGTGGAAAACTTGCCTGAGTGTTCCCGGATAGACTTAAGCTTAGATTGTGTCCGATAACCTATGAACAATAACATAAGTCGGAATTAAACCCCGGTCGCTTAAGAAACTAGACTTTAACCAATTGAACCCTAACGTTCGCTTATGGTCACTTCTACGCTTAACGAATCACATTAGTCGTTCGAGTACCCTCGGCTCCACCATTTTTAATAAATTAACCATTAAGAATTTGAAGGCGATTTTTTCGCGAGTACTCTATCAACTGCCTAATCCACTTTACATAATTGTTTCATACTCCAATTAGTCATTTAAGGACCTTAACCAAGGTTTCAAAGTAAGGCGAGGGGAAATGGTTCGTTCGCGAAATGCCGTTACTTAAAATGGTCGCTTCTCCTAAACCGTACATCGGAACCAAGCGATCCACCTAGCAAAATGAAGCTTACGACACACTCTAGCTAAAAATGGCAATGTTACTATTTAAGCAGTGAGTGTTCTGATCCTTATTCTAAGCACAAACAGTCTATATGCAAACGGGCATTACGATGGCTATGTTTACGAGTTTTCCAAAATTTTTACTATGCCAAAACCTCACCAATTCATCAACCATCACCAATCCATCAATATTTCATCTATACAATACTATCTCAGTCCACATTCTCAAGATTTTTAACTCATTCAACCACAATCAAGATCCATTAATTATAACCAAAGATTCGTTAAACATAACTTATTCAAATCAACCAAAACAACTAACAAACATGGATCAAGCTTCTTATTTACTAATCCAAATTATAAAAGCTTAAAACCTTATTAACCCTACTGATGTATAAGGGTTCAAGAGATTCATACCTTCCTTGGAGCTTCTTAACACAAGAAAAGAGCTTGTATCTGTTAGTCCTTTAACAATGTAGCAAGAATTACAGAAGAGGGGTTGAATGGAATTCTTGAACCTTTTTCTTAAAATAAAAATGTTCAACTCGATTATTGATATATTTGTTTTGATTAGCACAATGCGGAATATAAACTTAAATGAATCAAAACACAAGTAATTAAAAACAAGAGTCTTTAAAAACTTTCTGGTGGATTTAAACAATTCCACCAGAGATATATATAATATATCGAGAGGACTCTGTGTGCAGAAATGCTCACAGCTGCTTACAAAATAGAACAGCTGAGAATACAGGAAATGCTAAAGATTATGCTTATAAAGATTCCTCTGTTTTTGTGTTTCTCAGCTATCTTTGTTATATTTCTATTTGATACTCTCTTGGTTTATATAATACCAAGATTACAAAGTCAAAAAGACTGAACAAATATAAAATCTAACAGTCTTAATCTTTGCTGCTTTTCGTCCTCTATTACCCAGTTAATGGGCTTCCACAATGTGTTTGTATACAACTCGATGGCTGTGTGTCAGCTTTCACTGTTTAACTGATGTTTGAATTCTTGATATGATCATCCGTCGATGACTTAATTGATCATCCGTCGACTGCTATGTTAAACATCCATTGGTAGTCATTTGATCATCCGTCGAAGGCTTTGTTAATCATCCGTCGGTAGCTATTTTGGCACTTGACTTCATTTCACTTATACAGAATTACAAGACATGACTTATGTACAATTAATCAACCTATTCTGCATATCTAGTTAAAGTCAACATGACTTATATGCTATTACAGATTCTATACAAAGGTGCATACATCACTGTGCTACAAACTTATTATTACATAAGCTACTCACTCGATGGATAATAAGTTAATCATCCGTCGGGACTATAATGAGTTATCCGTCGGGACTATAATTCTTATCCGTCGAGTGCTACATTATTTCACTAAGTAAAATCTACTTAGATGTTTTACTTAAGTGATCATCAGGTACACAACATATTCACAACAATCTCCCCCAATTTATGTCTACTGGAATTGTAGCCATAAATTCAGAGATACTTGATGATAACAAAACATCCTAAACATATATCTTTAAAGATAAGTAGATAAAACTGAAAGTGCTTCAATTAAACAAAATGTACAAGGTTTGGCTCACAGTTAGTTCAAGATGCTCCTCTAGCCTGAGCAGGTTTTTCTAGTTTCTTGAAGGTCTGGATCTTCTTCCAAGCTTTCTGTTGTTTTTTTTCAATTTGATTCTGGAGCTGCCTGTGCAATTCTAGTTCATCAGATTCTGAGAGATCTAGCATTTCTTGCATCTCCAAGAGAGTCTCATTGCTAGAGATACTCAATTGGTCTTCCAGTCTGAAGAATCTTCTCACCCCTGTCATCCATGAATTCTATCAGCCAGTAGGGCCTTAGATGCACTCTTCTCCCTGTGTATGGGATGATTAGTGTAACACCCCCAGATCCGGGGTCCGGAATCCGGGTCGTCACGGTCTTTCTTTCCACAATATCACTTCACTTAATTAATAATAAATAACCTTATGCTGTGACCCCACACTAACACACACCACAACCCGTTATAGTCTCAGAGATGAAATTGAAATAAGTACAAGTCCTTGAATCCATAATTAAAAGTTATTACAACCCAAAATGATTACTTGATAAATTTACAGTTAATTGCCATTATCTGCCACAAGTTATAATTATACATAATTGATTCTCAAAAGTAGAATGCCAGATCTACCAATAGATCTACCTCTGCAGCTATAACAGCTACAACATCAACGGGAAGACGCGGGACGCTTCCCACGCGCTTGCGCTGGGTCTGCTGGAGTCTGGCCATCTTTCCTAACTGTTGTTGTGTGATGAAGAAATAAAGCAAGAGTGAGCCTTACAGCTTGCAAGATAATATATAGTGATAACAATAATACAAGTATCTAAATGGATACTTACTAGAATCCTTTATCATGTGTAAGGTAATTACTTACTGGATATAAGTTTTAAAAGAAGATGAAGTTACCAATTACTTCACTATACTTATACCATTTTAGAAATCTACTTGAACTACTACTGTTTAAAGTATAATAAGATTCACAAGGTCATCCCATAGATGAGACCACAAATAAAACTTGAAAATATTTGATCTTTGAAATATTTTGAAAAGAAATGAAGTTACGAGATACTTCATTCAATGGATACACCAATAAAACTGTTTGACCATGTCAATGCTTCGGCAACCACCCATTCGTAGCCTTTCGATCGAAATGCTACGGGTAGTGTTGCAGAATTATCCAAATGGATGATGAACTCATTACGGGAGTTTGCCACGCCAGGAAGACCACTTACGATGATCAGTCGTAGTAGTACAACCCCACAATTTTCTACATGTAGAGGAGAACCTGTCGGATTTACTTGTCAACCGAACACTGAACTCCTAAGGAATGGACCGCCTTAGCGGAACTTCCAGGCCATTTGGGCCAATATAATAATACGGCTGGGCCGGCGCTACTCGGCCACTTACGCCACTCCTAGTTCAGATGAAATCCATGACTCTGAAACGTAAAGCTCGTCCCCACTTTCCCCAAGTAGAAACTTGTTGATACGGCTCCACCAAGAAGTCGTATCTAGTTGGAAAGGAAAACTCACCGATATTTCCCAGGCGATGCCTGTTAATGGATTAACTTGTTCGAAGAATTTTACTTCCCGAATATTGGGTAAGTAATCAAAAACTCTTTATCAAGACAGCAACCTTGTTGCGAATATAAAACACACCACAGAGCCGGATCCCTCTGGTTTTGAGCGAGTATTTAAATCCCCTTTTTAAAAGGAAGATCTTAAATATAAAAATGAGTTTTGGGATCCACTCTAACTTTTGAAAATCATTTTAAGGACTTGAAAACACTTTAAAGAGTGTTGAAATGATGCTGATTTAATGAAGTAAATCAGTCTCAATATAAAAGAAATAACTGAATATTATTATTTAAATAATATTCCCATAAAGAATAATCTTTATAAAAATAATAGAAGTAGAAGTTTTAAAACTCTTACTTGAATGAAAATTAAATAATCAAAGATATACTTATACACAAGTACTATCTTTATTTGAATAATCGAAAATAAGTTTGATTATCGAAACATTATTCTTTAATAAATTAAAGAATATTATTAAATAATAAGTGGAGTCATAATACCTCGAATGAATATTATAAATAATATTCATTAAATAAAATAACGGAGTCATACATCCTCAAATGAATATTCAAGTAATATTCAATAAATAACATAAAGGAGTCATAAGTTCTCGAATGAATATTCAAGATAATATTCATTAATAAAATAAAGTTATCGAATAAACCTTATTCGATTAATAGTTTTGAAAACTATAACCATATATATATAAATATATATATATATATACACAAAATCTACTCGGGATCCTTGACTCCCGGTTTTAGAAAATGTTTTCACCTTTGGATCCCTATACTAAGGGTATATGCAAATTACCGCTATTCTCTAGCATAGGTATTATCAACTGAATCAACAGATATATATGGCAAGAATACGAAACACAGATGCATATGTACCATATCACATGCTACAATATATCGCAAAAATTTGCTAATAACAAATATGCATTTATCGCAAGATCATGCATATACACATATACATCACAACAACAGTTATAACGGATAGAAAACTTGCCTGAGCGACTGGGGATTACAATGGCTCGGGACGAGTCTGGTAACCTATAAACAACAAGTAAGTTGGAATTAAACCAAAGTCACTTGTAAATCTATACTTTAACTAACTTAGACTCTAACGCTTGCTTTGCGCTTACTGATTCTCTTAAGTCACTCGAGTACCCTCGGCTCCACCATTTTTAATAATTTAACCATTACGAGTTTTAAGGCGATTCCTTCGCGAGTGTCTTACCAACTGCCTAACACACTTACCATAATTGTTTCATACATTAATTAACCCTTTTTGGTCTTTAACCTATGTTTCAAAGTAAGGCGAGGGGAAAAGTTTCGTTCGCGAAACGCCGTTACTTAAAACGGTCGTTTCTCCTAAACCGTGCATCGGAATCGAACGAACTACATATCAAAACGAAGCTCGTAACATGAACTATCTAATCATGGCAATGGTCATAATCTAGCAGGGAGTTCTCGGGTCCAAATGTTATGAACAAAAGCATTCTAAAGTAAATCGGACATTACGACAACTATGTTTACGCGATTTCCCAAATTTAAACCAATCCAAATCAATCCTCAATCACTCCCAATTCAATCATACAACCAACATCCATCCAAAACACACTCCAACAGCCCCAATAAATTCAATATTAACATTTATACTTATGCTTAAGCTTGAATTTAACTATACTTAAGTTCTTTTAACCAAAACAACAAGATTCACCATCCATTTCACTACCACTCCAACCCAAATTCTAAACCAACAAGCATTAAGCTACTATATCACCATAACAACTAGAATCATCCTATTTAACAAAGTAAAGTTAGGGTTTGGAGATGATATACCTTCCTTGAAGAGTGGAGAATCAAGAGAATGGCTTGGAATCACCCTTAAAGTCCTTATCCAAGCTTAATCTAAACAAAACTTCAAGAACACAAATTTTAGTTCTTGAAAAACACTATTCACCATCTTCTTCCATGATTTATAGAAAAATATTGGCTTGGAATTAGAAGCTTAAACTTATAGGAAGTATGTAACTATCCATGGGGAAGCTTAGATAAATACCTTGCTAAATAGTAAGTGGTGGAGCTTGGATCTTCATTTTGCTAAGAAAGAAGCCGAGAGCTTCATGAAGAAATGGAGGGTTTTGTGTTTTATTTGGTGAAAAATGAAATGTTTTGCTTGGTTGGTTGGATTTTTGTTTTTGTTTTGGTTAATTACCTTTTTAGCCTTAACTTTGTGTGGTTCTACTTCAACCACATCTCCTTCCTTCCCATGTCATGCTTATGTCATGCTATGATGTAATCTTTCCCTCTTTGTCCTCTTCTCATTGGTTGGGTGACATCATCCTCTCTAATCCCTTTGATTAACTTCCTAATTGTTTGCCTAATGACCGCTGATCTGTTATACGGTTCGCTTAACTTTCATTTTCGTTTATCGTTTGAGGGATCATACCCGGGATCTTATTACTTAGGTTCCCTTAACCTTTCTCAATATATTATATTCCTTTTATGATCCTCTCTTATAATCCCTTAATTTGAATCCTTTTTATCCTGTGACCTTATACTCAATTCTTTCCGTATCTAGTGGATTTCCGGGAAAAATCAAAGTGTTCGGAATTGGATTCTGACGATCTTTACATACACTTATATACCATGTAGAGTACTAATAAAATCTCAGAATATCCATAACAGAACCCCTACATAGTGTGTCATGAAAAGTTTTCTTGTTCAGAAATTTAAACACTATTCACAAGGGTTACAAAAAAGTTCAAAATTTTGGGGTTATTACAGTCTCCCCTCCTTAAAAGGATTCCGTCCCGGAATCAGATAGAAAATGAATAGGGATACTCTTCTAGCATTGCACTTTCTAACTCTCGAGTAAATTTTCCCACATTATGGTCCTACCACCAAACTCTGCCTAGTTTGATAACCCTTCTCCTAAGCACTTGTTCCTTTTTACTCTATAACCCTTCCTGGTTGCTCCATATAGGTTACGTCGGGTTGCATGTCTGTGCGCTCATATGCCCCTATTTATTTGGCATCCGAATTACAGTTTCTTAACATTGATACGTGGAACACGTTATGAACTGGTTGCAGGTTCGGGGGTAAGGCTAGCTCGTAAGCCAACTTCCCAATCCGTCTTAGTATCTCAAAAGGTCCAATGTATCTTGGGCTTAGTTTTCCTTTCTTTCCAAATCTCATTAACCCCTTCCAAGGGAATACCTATAACAATACTAGGTCCCCTACTTCCCATTCCTTGTCCTTTCGTGTCAAATCAACATACTTCTTATGTCCATCTTGGGCTACTACCAGCCGTCCTCTGATTAAATCTATTAAATCCTTGGTCCTTTGGACCACTGCTGGTCCGAGCATCTTGCGCTCTACAACTTCATCCTAACATAAGGGAGATCGGCATTGTCTTCCCTCAAGGATCTCATAAGGCGACATCTCGATAATGACATATGATCTATTGTCGTAAGATTACTTAATCCGCGTTAAGTGATCATTCCAAATTCTTTCAAGTCTATTGCACCGGCTCTCATCATAGCTTCTAGCATTATAGCTTTTGCTTCTCAATACCCATTCTTTTCCAGTTCGTAATCGCTACTACCTCCCGTTCCTAATATTATACTAGTTATACTTTTGCTCGTTAGCGTTCTATAACCTTTTTTAATAATCGCGTCAACCTTAGTATCACGAATGTGTTTCCATTCCGAATACCACCAAAATTTTACTACTCCTTTTTCAGCTGTTTCTATTTCCCAAAGTTTGATCAATCATATAGGAGTAAATGAATTTGTTGAGAGATCACTATGATCATGAATACTTGTTATATCGCATAGTTAGTACAGAAGGTGGCCAGCCTTTAGTACTTGACAAACAATTAAACAATAGATGGTATCCTACTAGGCTTCTATCACACAGATAGATAGTCATTCGGCAATACCTCCCCTTCTTGAAGGGTTGTTCTTCTCAGCTTACATGAAATGAAAAGAAGAGAAAAGAACGAACGGAAGAGAATTGTATATTTGTAAAAATTTTATTGCCATAAAATATCTGGCTTGGAATCTGCCTCTGAACTATAGAGGTCTGTCATAGGAGAACAAAACATATATGTATTTATATCAACATCAAGTATTATAGCATCGTATTTCACATGCCTAAATATTTTTGCTATTCCGTCCATCATTTTATGGACCCATGCTCTTCCTCGAGCTTATACACAATCACCTTTGAAACTCCCTCGATATCGAAAATCAAATCTGGGATCTCATTCTAGACATCATCGTTACTAGAATTCTATGCTTGCACCGCAACCTTCCTCATATAGTAATACGACTCTCTTTTCATAAGAGGGAATAAATATTCAATAGGTAGATACTCTACTTAATTAGTCTATCAATGATAACTTATACACTACCACGACCCGATTAGTGGTACTCAATCTCAACACCCATTCCAATACAACTCTCACGGTTGTAATCAGCTCATTACTCGCAGAATCATTGCTGCCTTACTATGGTCCACCACTGACCTACTATAGTCATTCATTTTCCATGAATTCTTAATAGCTAACCATACGGAGTCCATACATGTCGTATAAAACTCTTCTAAGGAGGTAACATAATCACCATTCATGATTCATGAAGAACACTCCTGATCCTGACATACATACATGACATGAAGCAGATAAAATTGCAGAAGAGTTTCAATCAAAGCAACGATATCAGGTTAATATCATTCTTAATCGTATGCCTTCAATAGAAGACTTAACTCAAAGGTTCGTTTAGTCCTTTTCGAAACATGGTCCTGGATTATCCTCAGGGTAGTACCTCCTGAGCTAGATAGCCCGCTCATGGCGATTACACGAATTAAACCTTTACCCACTATTATTACGGTTGGGTATTGCACAGTCATCAGAAGGAATGTCAAGCTTTCAAAACATAATACAACCTTCATAGCTTTAACCATCATCACTTTATTCCTTTGGCACAAGCGCCTATAATTATCCTCTTACCTTTAAAGTGTCGGCCGCCTCTTTGGCCTTTCCTGATAGTAAAATTTCCTTACAGTCAATGTCATTTTAACCACCTCCAAATAAATTTTCTACCTTAATTCAATCACAGCTTATGTGAAGATGTTTTCCTTAAAATCTGATGAGTAAAAAAAAATCACCATTTTTCCATAAGTTATTACCTCAGTCTTTAGAGGTTAATCACTGCCATGACTGACTCTCAATCATAATTAGAACATCTTTTATTTGAAGTCCTAATTGCCCTGAACAATTTCGACCATTACTGGTTCGATCCATACTTTCTCGTGGTTTAACACGTGCCCCACTTGGCATCATTATAATTACGTCATATTTCCTTTATCAACATTTCTATTTTTGAGAATTTTGAATATTACCTTTCTCCTTGTAAAACCTTGAAGGTTATCCTTGAATCGTTCCTCCTGTATTCCCTAGATACAGGGCATATCAAAATACCATTTACTAATACTAAAACCATTGTCTATATACTTCTTGAAATTTTTTTCCACTGATTCTTAAAGGTTGTTATTACCTTAATCCTTCCCAATTCATACTGTCAAAACTTATACTATCCCTATTAAGGGTGAAATGCCAACCTTTATGCATTCCCCTTAGGATTCATTTTAAGTTACCGATGTTCTATCCTTAATTGCACCTTTAAAAAAAATACATGCATTCTTCCATGGATAAATCAAGTCATATATCCCTGATAAGGGTGTCTTATTCAATCATTCCCACCTCGATAGTATATGCCTAGTTTCACAATAACATCTGTATTCAAAATGAGGTCAATCAATATGGCCTCTAAAAGATAACAACGGTTATCCGCTTTTCTATCCTAATTTAGTAATGACAACAGGGATGTTCTGGAAGATATGGGTCGTGTTCAACGTGAACTTCTTCTTAATAATTCCTTATTTACTTTTGTTGTTTATCTCAACAGTCATCTCAATGTTGGGATATCTTTCATACATGGCGTCTCCCTTTCTGGGTATCAAGCCACTGGTCTTACACTTCACATTCTTGAAGGTCACTTCCGTCATACAATTTTTCTAATTTTTTACTTCCTTGTCTCCTCAGTCTATCCGCGTCTCATTATTTATCCTTCGAACTATCTCAAGGTTTCCTCGAATTCTCCCAATTTACAGGGGATAAAATATATGTATCTCTTATGCCCTCAACCATCAATTTTAACTCATGGTGAATCACCCTCATCCTGACAAATGCATACTTTTCTATTTCTATTGCTACGAGTCTTTAGGGTTTCCTCATACCCAACTCCCTTATCATACCTCCAACTCTATTGCCTTTATATTCCTTTCCACTTCAGTTTCTTTTTATTTTCCTTTCTCTTATCACTATTTCATGAACCAACACAACATTGCATTGATTTCAAACATCCCGTCATTCTGGATTCGTGTTCTCAGAACGAATCTTGATAACTTTTACAACTTAGATTCATAATTTATCATACTCGTCTGCCTTTGTTCTGACTCTAAAGCTTTTACACTATCTCCATAACCTTGGGAATTACTTTCCCGAAAACAATTGACTGAACTTAAATCAGTTTATTCTAACCTCTGGCTCCGTGCCTTTCTTGGTCTTTCACCAGCGGGTGGCCTCTCTCTTAGGAGGGTAAGTGACAAAATAGTCTTTTATGATTCGTCAATCATTTAGAATCTCAAATGATTCCTATATTTCCTTTAGCCAGGCTCTTGCCTCGACTGGGTCAACCTGTTCCTTGGAACTCTGAGAGCTTAGCGACTTAAAGGTCATGAAAGAATTTCCTACCGCATTATTTCCTCAAGGTGGTGGTTGGGGATAATAGTCTAAGTTCTTTTTAGACAGGTCCATGAATTGCCGTATAGGAGTACCGCCTCGGGTCTCCTTTCCTTACTCGCCTTTCTGTTTCCTTAGTATGAAATGTTTCATCCTTCTCCCATACTTGGGGTTATCTTATACATTAAAATCCTCATTTTCCACATCATCATGTTATGGGTTCCTTCTATCTTGATGGCGTCCTCCCTGACTATCACATTCAGGGTTTGCCCTAAATCTTATCCCTTGAACTATGACTTTCATCTAAGATCTCATCTTTAAGCTCTTGAACATTTGGAACCCAAATTCTATAGGAATACCTCATTATTCCCTTATCATCTTTCTTGGTATTAATCTCATATCTATTTGTTGGCTCTCTGCCTTCATTCATCACTTTTTCTAGCATAATATGCTCTTTTCCAATAATTCAGTCCGTATTGCAATCTCAAACAGCTTTTCGGTACCGGCTCCGGTTACCTTCACTTCTATTTCCATTTTCTTAAAATCTCTTATAAACTCTCCCAAAGACATTATTATCTTGAGTCTCTCCTTTTTTTTTACTAAGGGCATTAGCCACCATTTTGGCTTTCCCTGAATGATAAAAAATCTCCCAATCATAATTCTTGATTAGCTCTAACCGCCTCCTCTGGCGTATGTTGAGCTCTTTCTACGGGAAAATATACTAGAGTACTTATGGCTTAGGTAAATTTCGCACTTCTCTCCATACAAGTAGTGCCTCCAATATTTAGGGCAAAACTATTACCACGAGCCCAAGCTCATGGGTGGGGATATCGAATTTTATATTCCCTTAATTTTCTTGACGCGTACGCGATTACCTTGCTGTGCTGTATAAGAAGCACCCTAATTCCTTATGCGAAGCGTCAATACAAATCACAAAATCTCCTTTTTCCATCCGGTAATGCCAACATAGGGGCCATCACCAATCTTTGCTTCAGTTCTTGAAAGCTGTTCTCGCATTTCTCTGTCCATTCAAACTTCTTAGTCTTACGAGTAAGCCGCGTTAAAGGGGCTACTATCTTTACAAACTTGAACGAATCTCCGGTAGTGACCAGCCAATCCTACCTCTGGTAATTCCCCTAACCATGGTCATCAATTCCTCAGTGGTCCTTTATTCATTCTTGTCAGGACCCTCCACGGGATTCTTCTCAGCAACAATCCCTTCTAGGACAACATCCTCAACCGCTACATCCTTAATATGAATATCATCCGGTCCTGCGTTAGGACGCTCTATCGGATCCACAATCCGATCTCCAATTAGTAATAAAACATCATCGCGCTGTTACTCCTCAACCTCAGGGTTCGGAGTCCCGCTACCATATACGATAACGAACTACGCTTCTATCACGATATTTATAAGGGTTCCCATAAGGGTTTTAACTGTCAGTACTACGTTAGGTAGCCCGACTATGAACTTGGCAAGAGTTCTTATTATCTTAGTGAACTTATTATTTTAACGTCACATCATCTCTGAGGTTTATAACGCTTGGCTCTGATACCATTTCTGTAACACCCCCAGATCCGGGGTCCGGAATCCGGGTCGTCACGGTCTTTCTTTCCACAATATCACTTCACTTAATTAATAATAAATAACCTTATGCTGTGACCCCACACTAACATACACCACAACCCGTTATAGTCTCAGAGATGAAATTGAAATAGGTACAAGTCCTTGAATCCACAATTAAAAGTTATTACAACCCAAAATGATTACTTGATAAATTTACAGTTAATTGCCATTATCTGCCACAAGTTATAATTATACATAATTGATTCTCAAAAGTAGAATGCCTGATCTACCAATAGATCTACCTCTGCAGCTATAGCAGCTACAACATCAACGGGAAGACGCGGGACGCTTCCCACGCGCTTGCGCTGGGTCTGCTGGAGTCTGGCCATCTTTCCTAACTGTTGTTGTGTGATGAAGAAATAAAGCAAGAGTGTAACACCCCCAGATCCGGGGTCGGGGATCCGGGTCGTCACGGTCTTTCTTTCCACAATATCACTTCACTTAATTAATAATAATAACCTTATGCTGTGACCCCACACTAACACACACCACAACCCGTTATAGTCTCAGAGATGAAATTGAAATAAGTACAAGTCTTTGAATCCACAATTTAAAATTATTACAACCCAAAATGATTACTTGATAAATTTACAGTTAATTGCCATTATCTGCCACAAGTTATAATTATACATAATTGATTCTCAAAAATAGAATGCCTGATCTACCAATAGATCTACCTCTGCAGCTATAGCAGCCACAACATCATCGGGAAGACGCGTGACGCTTCCCACGCGCTTGCGCTGGGTCTGCTGGAGTCTGGCCATCTTTCCTAACTGTTGTTGTGTGATGAAGAAATAAAGCAAGAGTGAGCCTTACAGCTCGCAAGATAATATATAGTGATAACAATAATATAAGTATCTAAATGGATACTTACTAGAATCTTTTATCGTGTGCAAGATAATTACTAGTATATACTTACTAGTATATGAGCCTTCTCATAGTACTCATGAAAGTCTTGGTCAAAAGAAATGAACCAAGTTTGATATCTTAATGCGATGAAGTCGCAAAATATTCAGTATATATACATATATACTTTTCAAAATATTGGAAGTCCTCTTCCATGCATAATATACACAAAATCCCAGTGTATAACTGTATATATAAAAAAAATATCGTTGCAAGGTGATCTCATACATCTAACCTTGTCTCAACGTTTTTCTGAAAATCTTTGTCATTCATAAGACGATTATTAATTAGATATAAGTTTAAAAGATGAGGTTACCAAATACCCCAATATACTTATATCTTTCCCAATACTACTTGAACTACCACCGTTCAAGTTATAATCAGTTTCAAAAGTTCATCCCACTGATGAGACCACAAGATAAGACTTGAATAGATTCAATCTTTGAAATATTATTGAATGAAAAAGTTATGAGATACTTTATTTAGTCCCGATATATATATATCCACATATATATACCCCTTTCAACATTTCCTGAAACCTCTGTTATGTAAAGTATGAACAGAGTTTGAAACATCCAATGAATTTTGGAAAGGAAAAGAATTTTGGCATAAACCCGATATCCCGCTGATCAGGCAAAGATACCAATAAGTAACCTTTTCTACTGTAGATGGATGAATTCCTCACCGGTCATCACCCTGGCCGCATTAGGACCTTGCGCTCGACCGTACCCCGGTCCCTCACGCGTTGATGGACTGCCACCCAGCCACTTACACAATAATAGACCGTACCCCGGCCTGTCGCTTATGCCGACTCAATGAGATGGGCTTACTTCCCGAACGTTGGGCAAGTAATCAATTCATTTACCAAATCTGCAACCTCGTTGCGAATATAAAATACACCACAGAGCCGGATTCCCCAGGTTTTGAGCGAGTATTTAAATCCCCTTTAAAGGGAAGATCTTAAATATAAAAATGAGTTTTGGGATCCGCTCTGACTTTTAAAAATCATTTTGAAGACTCGAAAACACTTTAAAGAGTGTTTGGAGTAAGGCTGATTTAATGAAGTAAATCAGTCCCCAGAATATTAGAAAATATCTGAATATTATTAATTAAATAATATTCCCATAAAGAATAATCTTTATAAAAATAATTGAAGTAGAAGTATTAAA
The DNA here is from genome assembly GCF_009905375.1 of Apium graveolens. Taxonomy (NCBI): domain Eukaryota; kingdom Viridiplantae; phylum Streptophyta; class Magnoliopsida; order Apiales; family Apiaceae; genus Apium; species Apium graveolens. The sequence continues at coordinate 16,072,245 of NC_133648.1, read as the reverse complement.
ACTTATACTTGAAACGAGTATTAAATAACCAAAGATATACTTATATGAAAGTATTATCTTTATTTGAATAATCGAAAATAAGTTTGATTATTGACATCTTATTCTTTAATAAAATAAAGAATATATCTCAGCAAATAATCGGAATCATAGATCTTCAAATGAATATTCAAATAATATTCAATAAATAAAATAAGCTGAGTCATAATACCTCGAATGAATATTATAAATAATATTCATTAAATAAAATAAAGGAGTCATACATCCTCAAATGAATATTCAAATAATATTCAATAAATAATATAAAAGAGTCATAAGCCCTCGAATGAATATTCAAATAATATTCAATAAATAATATAAAAGGGTCATAAGCCCTCGAATAATATTCGAAATAATATTCAATAATAAAATAAGTTTAAAGTTATCGAATAAACCTTATTCGATTAATAGTTTGGAAAACTATAACCATATATATATATATAAATATATATATATATATATATATCCATATCCATATATACAAGATTACTCGGGATCCTCGACTCCCGGTTTTAGAAAATATTTTCACCTTTTGGGTCCCTATACTAAGGGTATATGCAAGTTACCGCTATCCTCTAGCATAGGTATTATCAACTGAACCAACAGATATATATTTCAAGAATATGAAACAGGCATGCATATATACCATATCACATGCTACAATATATCGCAAGAATTTGCTAAATAACCAACATGCATCTATCGCAAGATAATGCATATACAAGTGTATACATCACAACAACAGTATAACGGATAGAATACTTGCCTGAGCGACTTGGGGGTGAGAAAGGCTCGGGACGAGTCTGATAACCTATAAACAACAAGTAAGTTGGAATTAAACCAAAATCACTTGTAAATCTATGATTTAACTAACTTAGACTCTAATGCTAGTTTTGCGCTCACCGATTCGCTTAAGTCACTCGGGTACCCTCGGCTCCACCATTTTTAATAATTTAACCTTTACGAGTTTTAAAGCGATTCCTTCACGAATGACTTACCAACTGCCTAACACACTTACCATAAATGTTTCATACATTAAATCACCCTTTTTGGTCTTTAACCTACATTCCAAGGTAAGGCGAGGGAAAAAGTTTCGTCCGCGAAACGCCGTTACTTGAAACGGTCGTTTCTCCTAAACCGTAAATCGGAATCGGACGAACTACATATCAAAACGAAGCTCGTAACATGAGCTATCTAAACATGGCAGTGGTCACAATCTAGCAGGGGGTTCTCGGGTCCTAATGCTATGCACAAAAACAGTCCAAAGAAAATCGGACGTTACGACGGCTATGTTTACGTGATTTCCAAATTTTAACCCATTCACAAACAACCCAAATCAACCTCAAATCCAACATACAACCATCCTCCATCCTTATCACATCATAACAACCCCAACAAATCCATATTAACCATTTATACTTATTCCTCACATGAACTAAAAGCTTTACTTAGGTTCTTTAACTAATTACCAAGATTTACAACTCCAACAATACAACAAAACCAACTAATCTCTACAAACTCAACCAAACTTCAACCAATCAAGCATCATGCCTCACATATGCTATATCAAACACATTCAATCCTAATTACTCAAAACTAAAGCTAGGGTTTGTAGTTTATACCTTCCTTGGAGAGTGGAGAATCAAGAGGATGGCTTGGAATCACCTTCAAAGCCCTTAACCAAGCTTAATCTAAACAAAACTTCAAGAACACAAATTTTAGTTCTTGAAAACACTATTCACCATCTTCTTTGATGATTTATAGAAAAAGATTGGCTTGGAATTAGAAGCTTAAACTTATAGGAAGTATGTAACTTAACTAGGAGGAGCTAGGATAATTACCTTGGAAAATAACAAGTGGAGGAGCTTGGACTTCCCATTTCTTAAGAAACCACCCGAGAGCTTCATGAACAAGCCTTGGTTGCTTTTGATTTTTGATGAAAATGGTTTTTGCTTGGCTTGGTTGCTTGGTTTTTGTGCTTGCTTTAGTCAATTACCTTCTTGCCCTTGAATTTGTGTGGTTCTCATTCAACCACACCTCCTTCCTTCCCATGTCATGCTTATATCATCCTCATGATGTCATCCTTCCTTCCTTGTCTTCTTTCTATTGGTTGGATGACATCATTCCCATTAATCCCTTTGATTAACTTCCTAATCATTTGCCTAATGACCGCTGATCTGTTATACGGTTCGCTTAACTTTCGCTTTCATTTATCATTTGAAGGATCATACCCGGGATCTTATTACTTAGGTTCCCTTAACCTTTCTCAATACATTGTATTCCTTTTATGATCCTCTCTTATAATCCTTTAATTTAAATCCTTTTTATCCTGTTACCTTATACTCAATTCTCTCCGTATATTGTGGATTTCCGGGAAAAATCAAAGTGTTCGGAATTGGATTCTGACGATCTTTACATACACTTATATACCACATAGAGTACTAATAATATCCCATAAGATCAATAACAGAACCCCTACATAGCGTGGCATGAAAAGTTTTCTCGTTCAGCAAAAACACTATTCATAAGGGTTTCAAAATTTCTCAAAAATTGGGGTTATTACAGTCTCCCCTCCTTAAAAGGATTCCGTCCCGGAATCAGATAGAAAACAAATGGGGATACTTTCTTAGCATTACACTTTCTAACTCTCGAGTCAATTTTCTACATTGTGGTTCTACCACCAAACTCTGCCTAGTTTGATAATCCTTCTCCTAAACACTTGTTCCTTTTCACTCTATAACCCTTTCTGGTTACTCCATATAGGTTACGTCGGGTTGCATATCTATGCGCTCATATGCCTCTATTTATCTGGCATCTGAATTACACTTCCTTAACATTGATACGTGAAACACGTTATGAACTTGCTACAGGTTCGGGGGTAGGGCTAGCTCATATGCTAACTTCCTAAACGTCTTAATATATCCAAGGGTCCAACAAATTGTAGACTTAGCTTTCCTTTCTTTCCGAACCTCATCAATCCTTTCCAAGGGATACCTATAACATTACTAGGTCCCCTATTTCATACTCTTTATCCTTTCGTGTCAAATCAACACACTTATCATGTCCATCTTGGGCTACTACCAGCCGTCCTCTGATTAGATCTATCATATCCTTGGTCCTTTGGACTACTGCGGGTCCGAGCATCTTGCGCTCTACAACTTCATCCTAACATAAGGGAGATCGACATTGTCTTCCCTCAAGGATCTCATAAGGCGACATCTCGATAATGACATAGGATCTATTGTCGTAAGATAACTCAATTCTCATTAAGTGATCATTCCAAATTCTTTCAAGTCTATTACACAGACTCTCATCATAGCTTCTAATCATTAGAACTTTTGCTTCTCAATACCCATTCTTTTCCAGTTCGTAATCGCTACTACCTTCCGTTCCTAATATTATACGGGTTATACTTTTGCTTGTTAGCGTTCTATAACCTTTTAATAACCACGTCAACCTTAGTATCACGAATGTGTTCCCATTCCGCATACTACCACCACTTTATTACTCCTTTTTCAGCTGCTTCTATCTTTGGAAGCTTGATCAATCATATAGAAGTAAAGGAATTTGTTGAGAGATCACTATGATCATGAACACTTGTTATATTGCATAGTTAGTACAGAAGGTGGCCAGCCTTTAGTATTTGACAAGCAATTAAACAATAGCTGGTATCCTACTAGGCTTCTATCACACAGATAGATAGTCATTCGGCAATACCTCCCCTTTCTGGAAGGGTTGTTCTTCTCAGCTTACATGAAATGAAAAGAAGAGAAAAGAACGAACTGAAGAGAATTGTATATATAAAAAAAATATATATATATACTGCCACAAAATATCTGGCTTGGAACCTACCTCTGAATTATAGAGGTTTGTCATAGGAGAACAAAACATAAACGTATTTATATCAGCATCAAGTATTATAGCATCGTATTTCCCATGCCTAAATATTTCTATTCCGTCCATCATTCCATGGACCCACACTCTTCCTCGAGCTTATACATAATCACCTTTGAAACTCCCTCGACATCGAAAATCGAATCTGGGATCTCATTCTATACATCATCGTTACTATAATTCTATGCTTGCACCGCAACCTTCCTCGTATAATAATACGACTCTCTATTGATAAGAAAGAATAATTATTCACCAGGTAGATACTCTACTTAATTAGTCTATCATTGATAACTTATACACTACCACGACCCGATTAGTGGTACTCAATCTCAACATCCATTCCAATACAACTCTCACGGTTGTAATCAGCTCACTACTCGCAGAATCATTGCTGCCTTACTATGGTCCACCACTGACCCACTGTCATCATTCACTTTCCATGAAATCTTATTAGCTAACCATACGGAGTCCATACATGTCGTATCAAATCCTTCTAAGGAGGTAACATAATCACCATTTCTGATTCATGAAGAACACTCCTGATCCTGACATACATACATGACATGAAGCAGATAAAAGTGCAGAAGAGTTTCAATCAAAGCAACGATAGCAGGTTAATACCATTCTTAATCATACGCCCTAAATAGAAGAATTAACTCAAGGGTTCATCTAGTCCTTTTTGAAACATGGTCCTGGCTTATCTCAAGATAGGACCTTCTAAGATAGATAGCCCGTTCATGGCGATTACACGAATTAAACCTTTACCAACTACTATTACGGCTGGGTATTGCACAGTCATCAGAAGGAATGACAATCTTCCTAACCATAATTCAACCTTCACATTTTTAACCATCATCACTATATTCTTTTGGCACACGCGCCTATAATTATCCTCTTACCTTTAAAGTGTTGGCCACCTCTTTGGCCTTCCCTGATAGTAATAGTTCCTTATAATCAATGTCTTTTAACCACCTTCAACTAAATTTTCTACCTCATTTCAATCACAGCTTATGTGAAGATGTTTTCCTTAAAATCTGATGAGTAAAAAAAAAATCACCATTTTTCCATAAGTTATTGCCTCAATCTTTAGAGGTTAATCACTGTCACGACTGACTCTCAATCATACTTAGAACATCTTTTATCCTAGGCCCTAATTGCCCTGACAATTTCAACCTTTACTGGTTCGATCCATACTTTCTCGTGGTTTAACACGTGCCCCACTTGGCAACATTATAATTATGTCATATTTCCTTTATCAACATTTTTATTCTTGAGAATTTCGAATATTTCCCTTCTCCTTGTAAAACCTCTAAGGTTATCCTTCAATCGTTCCTCCTGTATTCCCTATATACAGGGCATATCAAATACCATTTACTGATACTAGAACCATTGTCTATTTACTTCTGAAAAATTTCTCCACTGATCCTTAAAGGTTATTATTACCTTAACCCTTTCCAATTCATACTGTCAAAACTCATACTATCCTTATTAAGGGTGAAATGCAAACCTTTATGCATTCCCCTAGGATTCATTTTAAGTTACCGATGTTCTAGCCTTAATTCCACCTTTAAAAGGTACCTGCATCCATCCATGGATAAATCAAGTCATATATCCTTGACAGATTATCTTATTCATCATTCCCACCTCGATAGTCGATACCTAATTTCATAATAGCATCCTTATTCAAATTGAGGTCAATCCATATGGCCTCCAAAAGATAACAATGGTCATCCGCTTTTCTTGCCTAATTTGGTAACGATAACAAGGATGTTCTGGAGGATATTGGTCGCGTTCAACGTGAACTTCTTCTTAATAATTCCTTATTTACTTTTGTTGTTTATCTCAACAGTCACCTCGATGTTGGGATATCTTTCATATCTGGCGTCTCCTTTTCTGGGTATCATGCCACCGGTCTTACACTTCACCTTCTTAAAGGTCACTTCCTTCATCCAATTTTCTTAATTTCTTACTTTCTTATCCCCTTAGTCTATCCGCGTCTCATTATTTATCCTTCGAATTATCTCAAGGTTTCCTCGAATCCTCCCAACTTACAGGGGATAAACTATATGCATCTCTTATGCCTTCAACCGTCAACTTTAACTCATGGTGAATCACCCTCATCCTGAAGATCATATACTTTTCTATTTCTATTAATAGGAGTCTTTAGGGTTTCCTCATACCCAACTCCCTTATCATTCCTCAAACTCTAATGCCTTTATATTCCTTTCCACTTCAATTCCTTTTTATTTTCCTTTCTCTTATCATTATTTCACGAACCAACACAACATAAGCATTGATTTCAAACATCCCATCATTCTGGATTCGTGTCCTCAGAACAAATCTTGACAACTTTTACAACTTAAATTCACAATTCATCATACTCGTCTGCCTTTGTTCTGACTCTAAAGCTTTTACACTATCTCCATAACCTTGGGAATTACTTTCCCGAAAACAATTGACTGAACTTTAATCAGTTTATTCTAACCTCTGGCTCCGTGCCTTTCTTGGTCTTTCACCAGTAGTGGCCCTTCTCTTAGGAGGGTAAGTGACAAAAATAGTCTTTTGTGATTCGTCAATCATTTAGAATCTCAAATGATTCATCTATTTCCTTTAGCCAGGCTCTTGCCTCAACTGGGTCAGCTTGTTCCTTGGAACTCTGAGAGCTTAGCGACTTAAAGGTCATGAAAGAATTTCTCACCGCACTGTCTCCTCAGGGTGGTGGTTGGGGATAATAGTCTAAGTTCTTTTTAGACAGGTCCATGAATTGCCGTATAGGAGTACCGTCTCGGGTCTCCTTTCCTTACTCGACTTTCTGTTTCCTTAGTATGAAATGTTTCATCCTACTCCCCATAATTGGGGTCATCTTTTAATTTAAAATCCTCATTTTCCACTCCATTATGTCATGGGTTCCTTCTATCTTGATGGCGACCTCCCTGACTATCACGTTCAGGGTTTGCTCTAAATCTTATTCCTCAAACTATGACTCTCATCTAAGTTCTCATCCTTACGCTCTTGAACTTTCGGAACCCAAATTCTATAGGAATACCTCATTATTCCCTTATCATCTTTCTCGATATTAATCTTTTATCTAATTGTTGGCTCCCTGCCTTCATTCATAACTTTTTCTGGCACAATATGATCTTTTCCAATAATTCGGGCTGTATTGCAATCTTAAACAGCTTTTCGGTACCGGCTCCGGTTACCTTCACTTCTATTTCCATTTTCTTAAAATCTCTTATAAACTCTCCAAAAGACATTATCATCTTGAGTCTCTCCTTTTTACTAAGGGCATCAGCCACCATATTGGCTTTCCCCGAATGATAAAGAATCTCCCAATCATTATTCTTGATTAGCTCTAACTGCCTCCTCTGGCATATATTGAGTTCTTTCTACGTGAAAATGTACTAGAGCACTTATGGCTTAGGTAATTCTCGCACTTCTCTCCATACAAGTAGTGCCTCCAATCTTTAGGGTAAAACTATTGCCACGAGCCTAAGCTCATGAGCGGGGATATCGAATTTCATATTACCTTAATTGTCTTGACACGTACGCGATTACCTTACCGTGCTGCATAAGCACGCACCCTAAGCACTTATGCGAAGCGTCACTACACTTCACAAAATCTCTTTTTCCATCCGGCAACGCCAGCATAAGGGCCATCACCAACCTCTGCTTCAGTTCTTGAAAGCTGTTCTCGCATTTCTCTGTCCATTCGAACTTCTCAGTCTTACGAGTAAGCCGCGTTAAAGGGGCTACTATCTTTACAACTTGAACGAACCTCCGGTAGTGACCGGCCAATCCTACCTCTGGTAGTCGACCAAACCATGGTCATCAATTCATCAGTGGTCCTTTATCCAATCCTGTCAGGATCCTCCATGGGATCCTCCTCAATAACTATCCCTTCTAGGACAACATCCTCAACCGCTAAATCCTCAATATCAACATCATCCGGTCCTGCGTTAGGACGCTCTATTGGATCCATAATTTGATCTCCAATGAGTAATAAAACATCATCGCGATGTTGCTCCTCAACCTCAGGGTTCGGAGTCCCGCTACCATATACGATAACGAACTACGCTCCTATCACGATATTTATAAGGGTTCCCATAAGGGTTTTAACTGTCAGTACTACGTTAGGTAGTCCGACTATGAACTTGGCAAGAGTTCTTATTATCTTAGTGAACTTATTATCTTAACGTCCCATCATCTCTGAGGTTTATAACGCTTAGCTCTGATACCATTTCTGTAACACCCCCAGATCCGGGGTCGGGGATCCGGGTCGTCACGGTCTTTCTTTCCACAATATCACTTCACTTAATTAATAATAATAACCTTATGCTGTGACCCCACACTAACACACACCACAACCCGTTATAGTCTCAGAGATGAAATTGAAATAAGTACAAGTCTTTGAATCCACAATTTAAAATTATTACAACCCAAAATGATTACTTGATAAATTTACAGTTAATTGCCATTATCTGCCACAAGTTATAATTATACATAATTGATTCTCAAAAATAGAATGCCTGATCTACCAATAGATCTACCTCTGCAGCTATAGCAGCCACAACATCATCGGGAAGACGCGGGACGCTTCCCACGCGCTTGCGCTGGGTCTGCTGGAGTCTGGCCATCTTTCCTAACTGTTGTTGTGTGATGAAGAAATAAAGCAAGAGTGAGCCTTACAGCTCGCAAGATAATATATAGTGATAACAATAATATAAGTATCTAAATGGATACTTACTAGAATCTTTTATCGTGTGCAAGATAATTACTAGTATATACTTACTAGTATATGAGCCTTCTCATAGTACTCATGAAAGTCTTGGTCAAAAGAAATGAACCAAGTTTGATATCTTAATGCGATGAAGTCGCAAAATATTCAGTATATATACATATATACTTTTCAAAATATTGGAAGTCCTCTTCCATGCATAATATACACAAAATCCCAGTGTATAACTGTATATATAAAAAAAATATCGTTGCAAGGTGATCTCATACATCTAACCTTGTCTCAACGTTTTTCTGAAAATCTTTGTCATTCATAAGACGATTATTAATTAGATATAAGTTTAAAAGATGAGGTTACCAAATACCCCAATATACTTATATCTTTCCCAATACTACTTGAACTACCACCGTTCAAGTTATAATCAGTTTCAAAAGTTCATCCCACTGATGAGACCACAAGATAAGACTTGAATAGATTCAATCTTTGAAATATTATTGAATGAAAAAGTTATGAGATACTTTATTTAGTCCCGATATATATATATCCACATATATATACCCCTTTCAACATTTCCTGAAACCTCTGTTATGTAAAGTATGAACAGAGTTTGAAACATCCAATGAATTTTGGAAAGGAAAAGAATTTTGGCATAAACCCGATATCCCGCTGATCAGGCAAAGATACCAATAAGTAACCTTTTCTACTGTAGATGGATGAATTCCTCACCGGTCATCACCCTGGCCGCATTAGGACCTTGCGCTCGACCGTACCCCGGTCCCTCACGCGTTGATGGACTGCCACCCAGCCACTTACACAATAATAGACCGTACCCCGGCCTGTCGCTTATGCCGACTCAATGAGATGGGCTTACTTCCCGAACGTTGGGCAAGTAATCAATTCATTTACCAAATCTGCAACCTCGTTGCGAATATAAAATACACCACAGAGCCGGATTCCCCAGGTTTTGAGCGAGTATTTAAATCCCCTTTAAAGGGAAGATCTTAAATATAAAAATGAGTTTTGGGATCCGCTCTGACTTTTAAAAATCATTTTGAAGACTCGAAAACACTTTAAAGAGTGTTTGGAGTAAGGCTGATTTAATGAAGTAAATCAGTCCCCAGAATATTAGAAAATATCTGAATATTATTAATTAAATAATATTCCCATAAAGAATAATCTTTATAAAAATAATTGAAGTAGAAGTATTAAAACTTATACTTGAAACGAGTATTAAATAACCAAAGATATACTTATATGAAAGTATTATCTTTATTTGAATAATCGAAAATAAGTTTGATTATTGACATCTTATTCTTTAATAAAATAAAGAATATATCTCAGCAAATAATCGGAGTCATAGATCCTCAAATGAATATTCAAATAATATTCAATAAATAAAATAAGCTGAGTCATAATACCTCGAATGAATATTATAAATAATATTCATTAAATAAAATAAAGGAGTCATACATCCTCAAATGAATATTCAAATAATATTCAATAAATAATATAAAAGAGTCATAAGCCCTCGAATTAATATTCAAATAATATTCAATAAATAATATAAAAGGGTCATAAGCCCTCGAATAATATTCGAAATAATATTCAATAATAAAATAAGTTTAAAGTTATCGAATAAACCTTATTCGATTAATAGTTTGGAAAACTATAACCATATATATATATATAAATATATATATATATATATATATATATATATATATCCATATCCATATATACAAGATTACTCGGGATCCTCGACTCCCGGTTTTAGAAAATATTTTCACCTTTTGGGTCCCTATACTAAGGGTATATGCAAGTTACCGCTATCCTCTAGCATAGGTATTATCAACTGAACCAACAGATATATATTTCAAGAATATGAAACAGGCATGCATATATACCATATCACATGCTACAATATATCGCAAGAATTTGCTAAATAACCAACATGCATCTATCGCAAGATAATGCATATACAAGTGTATACATCACAACAACAGTATAACGGATAGAATACTTGCCTGAGCGACTTGGGGGTGAGAAAGGCTCGGGACGAGTCTGATAACCTATAAACAACAAGTAAGTTGGAATTAAACCAAAATCACTTGTAAATCTATGATTTAACTAACTTAGACTCTAATGCTAGTTTTGCGCTCACCGATTCGCTTAAGTCACTCGGGTACCCTCGGCTCCACCATTTTTAATAATTTAACCTTTACGAGTTTTAAAGCGATTCCTTCACGAATGACTTACCAACTGCCTAACACACTTACCATAAATGTTTCATACATTAAATCACCCTTTTTGGTCTTTAACCTACATTCCAAGGTAAGGCGAGGGAAAAAGTTTCGTCCGCGAAACGCCGTTACTTGAAACGGTCGTTTCTCCTAAACCGTAAATCGGAATCGGACGAACTACATATCAAAACGAAGCTCGTAACATGAGCTATCTAAACATGGCAGTGGTCACAATCTAGCAGGGGGTTCTCGGGTCCTAATGCTATGCACAAAAACAGTCCAAAGAAAATCGGACGTTACGACGGCTATGTTTACGTGATTTCCAAATTTTAACCCATTCACAAACAACCCAAATCAACCTCAAATCCAACATACAACCATCCTCCATCCTTATCACATCATAACAACCCCAACAAATCCATATTAACCATTTATACTTATTCCTCACATGAACTAAAAGCTTTACTTAGGTTCTTTAACTAATTACCAAGATTTACAACTCCAACAATACAACAAAACCAACTAATCTCTACAAACTCAACCAAACTTCAACCAATCAAACATCATGCCTCACATATGCTATATCAAACACATTCAATCCTAATTACTCAAAACTAAAGCTAGGGTTTGTAGTTTATACCTTCCTTGGAGAGTGGAGAATCAAGAGGATGGCTTGGAATCACCTTCAAAGCCCTTAACCAAGCTTAATCTAAACAAAACTTCAAGAACACAAATTTTAGTTCTTGAAAACACTATTCACCATCTTCTTTGATGATTTATAGAAAAAGATTGGCTTGGAATTAGAAGCTTAAACTTATAGGAAGTATGTAACTTAACTAGGAGGAGCTAGGATAATTACCTTGGAAAATAACAAGTGGAGGAGCTTGGACTTCCCATTTCTTAAGAAACCACCCGAGAGCTTCATGAACAAGCCTTGGTTGCTTTTGATTTTTGATGAAAATGGTTTTTGCTTGGCTTGGTTGCTTGGTTTTTGTGCTTGCTTTAGTCAATTACCTTCTTGCCCTTGAATTTGTGTGGTTCTCATTCAACCACACCTCCTTCCTTCCCATGTCATGCTTATATCATCCTCATGATGTCATCCTTCCTTCCTTGTCTTCTTTCTATTGGTTGGATGACATCATTCCCATTAATCCCTTTGATTAACTTCCTAATCATTTGCCTAATGACCGCTGATCTGTTATACGGTTCGCTTAACTTTCGCTTTCATTTATCGTTTGAAGGATCATACCCGGGATCTTATTACTTAGGTTCCCTTAACCTTTCTCAATACATTGTATTCCTTTTATGATCCTCTCTTATAATCCTTTAATTTAAATCCTTTTTATCCTGTTACCTTATACTCAATTCTCTCCGTATATTGTGGATTTCCGGGAAAAATCAAAGTGTTCGGAATTGGATTCTGACGATCTTTACATACACTTATATACCACATAGAGTACTAATAATATCCCATAAGATCAATAACAGAACCCCTACATAGCGTGGCATGAAAAGTTTTCTCGTTCAGCAAAAACACTATTCATAAGGGTTTCAAAATTTCTCAAAAATTGGGGTTATTACAAAGAGTGAGTCTTACAGCTCGCAAGATAATATATAGTGATAACAATAATACAAGTATCTAAATGGATACTTACTAGAATCCTTTATCATGTGTAATGTAATTACTTACTGGATATAAGTTTTAAAAGAAGATGAAGTTACCAATTACTTCACTATACGTATACCATTTTAGAAATCTACTTGAACTACTACTGTTCAAAGTATAATAAGATTCACGAGGTCATCCCATAGATGAGACCACAAATAAAACTTCAAAATATTTGATCTTTGAAATATTTTGAAAAGAAATGAAGTTACGAGATACTTCATTCAATGGATACACCAATAAAACTGTTTGACCCTGTCAATGCTTCGACAACCACCCATTCGTAGCCTTTCGATCGAAATGCTACGGGTAGTGTTGCAGAATTATCCAAATGGATGATGAACTCATTACGGGAGTTTGCCGCGCCAAGAAGACCACTTACGATGATCAGTCGTAGTAGTACAACCCCACAATTTTCTACATGTAGAGGAGAACCTGTCGGATTTACTTGTCAACCGAACACTGAACTCCTAAGGAATGGACCGCCTTAGCGGAACTTCCAGGCCATTTGGGCCAATATAATAATACGGCTGGGCCGGCGCTACTCGGCCACTTACACCACTCCTAGTTCAGATGAAATCCATGACTCTGAAACGTAAAGCTCGTCCCCACTTTCCCCAAGTAGAAACTTGTTGATACGGCTCCACCAAGAAGTCGTATCTAGTTGGAAAGGAAAACTCACCGATATTTCCCAGGCGATGCCTGTTAATGGATTAACTTGTTCCAAGAATTTTACTTCCCGAATATTGGGTAAGTAATCAAAAACTCTTTATCAAGACAGCAACCTTGTTGCGAATATAATACACACCACAGAGCCGGATCCCTCTGGTTTTGAGCGAGTATTTAAATCCTCTTTTTAAAAGGAAGATCTTAAATATAAAAATGAGTTTTGGGATCCGCTCTAACTTTTGAAAATCATTTTAAGGACTTGAAAACACTTTAAAGAGTGTTTGAAATGATGCTGATTTAATGAAGTAAATCAGTCTCAATATAAAAGAAATAACTGAATATTATTATTTAAATAATATTCCCATAAAGAATAATCTTTATAAAAATAATAGAAGTAGAAGTTTTAAAACTCTTACTTGAATGAAAATTAAATAATCAAAGATATACTTATACACAAGTACTATCTTTATTTGAATAATCGAAAATAAGTTTGATTATCGAAACATTATTCTTTAATAAATTAAAGAATATTATTAAATAATAAGCGGAGTCATAATACCTCGAATGAATATTATAAATAATATCCATTAAATAAAATAACGGAGTCATACATCCTCAAATGAATATTCAAGTAATATTCAATAAATAACATAAAGGAGTCATAAGTCCTCGAATGAATATTCAAGATAATATTCATTAATAAAATAAAGTTATTGAATAAACCTTATTCGATTAATAGTTTTGAAAACTATAACCATATATATATAAATATATATATATATATATATACATAAAATCTACTCGGGATCCTTGACTCCCGGTTTTAGAAAATGTTTTCACCTTTGGATCCCTATACTAAGGGTATATGCAAATTACCGCTATTCTCTAGCATAGGTATTATCAACTGAATCAGCATATATATATGACAAGAATACGAAACAGGCATGCATATGTACCATATCACATGCTACAATATATCGCAAGAATTTGCTAATAACAAATATGCATTTATCGCAAGATCATGCATATACACATATACATCACAACAACAATTATAACGGATAGAAAACTTGCCTGAGCGACTGGGGATTACAATGGCTCGGGACGAGTCTGGTAACCTATAAACAACAAGTAAGTTGGAATTAAACCAAAGTCACTTGTAAATCTATACTTTAACTAACTTAGACTCTAACGCTTGCTTTGCGCTTACTGATTCTCTTAAGTCACTCGAGTACCCTCGGCTCCACCATTTTTAATAATTTAACCATTACGAGTTTTAAGGCGATTCCTTCGCGAGTGTCTTACCAACTGCCTAACACACTTACCATAATTGTTTCATACATTAATTAACCCTTTTTGGTCTTTAACCTATGTTTCAAAGTAAGGCGAGGGGAAAAGTTTCGTTCGCGAAACGCCGTTACTTAAAACAGTCGTTTCTCCTAAACCGTGCATCGGAATCAAACGAACTACATATCAAAACGAAGCTCGTAACATGAACTATCTAATCATGGCAATGGTCATAATCTAGCAAGGAGTTATTGGGTCCAAATGTTATGAACAAAAGCAGTCTAAAGTAAATCGGACATTACGACGGCTATGTTTACGTGATTTCCCAAATTTAAACCAATCCAAATCAATCCTCAATCACTCCCAATTCAATCATACAACCAACATCCATCCAAAACACACTCCAACAGCCCCAATAAATTCAATATTAACATTTATACTTATGCTTAAGCTTGAATTTAACTATACTTAAGTTCTTTTAACCAAAACAACAAGATTCACCATCCATTTCACTACCACTCCAACCCAAATTCTAAACCAACAAGCATTAAGCTACTATATCACCATAACAACTAGAATCATCCTATTTAACAAAGTAAAGTTAGGGTTTGGAGATGATATACCTTCCTTGAAGAGTGGAGAATCAAGAGAATGGCTTGGAATCACCCTTAAAGTCCTTATCCAAGCTTAATCTAAACAAAACTTCAAGAACACAAATTTTAGTTCTTGAAAAACACTATTCACCATCTTCTTCCATGATTTATAGAAAAAGATTGGCTTGGAATTAGAAGTTTAAACTTAAAGGAAGTATGTAACTATCCATGGAGAAGCTTAGATAAATACCTTGCTAAATAGTAAGTGGTGGAGCTTGGATCTTCATTTTGCTAAGAAAGAAGCCGAGAGCTTCATGAAGAAATGGAGGGTTTTGTGTTTTGTTTGGTGAAAAATGAAATGTTTTTCTTGGTTGGTTGGATTTTTGTTTTTGTTTTGGTTAATTACCTTTTTAGCCTTAACTTTGTGTGGTTCTACTTCAACCACATCTCCTTCCTTCCCATGTCATGCTTATGTCATGCTATGATGTAATCTTTCCCTCTTTGTCCTCTTCTCATTGGTTGGGTGACATCATCCTCTCTAATCCCTTTGATTAACTTCCTAATTGTTTGCCTAATGACCGCTGATCTGTTATACGGTTCGCTTAACTTTCGTTTTCGTTTATCGTTTGAGGGATCATACCCGGGATCTTATTACTTAGGTTCCCTTAACCTTTCTCAATATATTATATTCCTTTTATGATCCTCTCTTATAATCCCTTAATTTGAATCCTTTTTATCCTGTGACCTTATACTCAATTCTTTCCGTATCTAGTGGATTTCCGGGAAAAATCAAAGTGTTTGGAATTGGATTCTGACGATCTTTACATACACTTATATACCATATAGAGTACTAATAAAATCTCAGAATATCCATAACAGAACACCTACATAGTGTGTCATGAAAAGTTTTCTTGTTCAGAAATTTCAGCAAAAACACTATTCACAAGGGTTACAAAAAAGTTCAAAATTTTGGGGTTATTACAATTAGAGTCTTTGGGAGTGCATCTTTAGCTCTAACACTCCTCGGCTCTTCAATCTTCTTCAATACTAGTCTTCTTGCAGTTACATTGAACCCAAAGTTTTTCTTGAAGGATGAATAGACTTTGATCAACACAACTTGGCTTTCTTAAAGTATCCTGTGAAGAGGCCACTGAATCTCCCTTCCTCATTTGTACTTGAACACCAACCTTTCAGGTAGGTTTCTGTATGCATCAATTTCCCTTACTTCATCCAGTTCCTCCAGATATAGGTTTAGATCTGAGAATTCTTTGATGTCACACAAGTACAAGTAGTCTCCCCTGTTGACCTTGGGTTGAGCTTTAACTATTAACTTGGATTTGAGAGGTGACAGCTTCACTTTCTTGACTGCCCTTGATTTTGTCCTTTTTGGCTTAGTAGGGATTGGCAAGTTGAAGTCAGGAATTGGTAATTTATCCCACTCTATTGGCTCATCCTTTGGCACAATAGGCTCTCCATGTATGTTCCTGTAGGGGTCCACCACCCTTATGTCTTCAAATACCACAAAGGGCTTTGATGCTTGAGTTTTAGTTGGTGTGGATTCCTTAGGAAATTGATCTTCCAATTCCTTGTCAACAACATCCAGTTTCTTTTTAGTTCTTCTAGTCAATTCTTTCTTTCTTGGGGATTTCTTCTGTTCTTCAATCTTCTTCTTTGATTCAGCAGTTTCAGATGGTTGAGAAGGAATTTGTTGAGAAGAATTCACAGCCTGTAGCTTGGCCAAGATTGCAATCTGTTCTTTCTTTTGTTTAGACTTCTTTGCATCTAGAGCAGCTTGCCTCTTTTCCTGCTTTAATCTGGCTTTTTCTTCTTTCTTTGCTTGAGCAAACTGTGGATGTCCAACTACCACACAAATTTCCTTTCCATTTCTGAATATCTTAGCAATTCTCCTTTTTGAAGCTGAATCAGCTGGATCTTTATAGAAGACAATGAATCTTGACAGAAGCTTCTTTTCATCAGGCTTGGGTGTCTCATACACAGTGTCCAAGGGATCCTTCAAAGATGACTTTGGATAATTTGCCCTTGGTTTGAGAATTATTTCAGCCTTTTGTGATTTGATGCAGGAAGATTGTCCTTTCTCCAGATAGTTCATGCTCATCTCATTCACACTGATTGGCTTGACATGAGAGTGATGGATGGCTGACTTAACTGGCTCCTCAACTAGTTTAAACTTTCTCTGAATTTCCTCATCAATCTTTTCCTGGTTGATTAAACTCAACTTTCCTTTTTCAGCAACTTTCAAATTTGCTGTTGCTGCTTCAATTAGATCTATACCATCTGCAACTGGTGGCTTGGAGATAGTAATTGAAGGTACAATTACTTTGCTGATTTGTACTTAAAGTTTCCCCCCTCTGTTGGTCCTTTCTCCCCCTTACTTGAGTCTCTCTCCCCCTTTTTATTATCATCAAGTTGAGGAGTTAGGCCTTGTGCTTTGGCCAGTTACATGAGAAGATTTGTCTGAGTCTGTTGATTTTGAAGAAGAATAGCCACTGAATCTTCAATAACTTGAACTCTGTTTTCCAGCTTGGCTAGCTTCTTTTCAGATTCTGATTCTCTCCTTAATCTTAGTAGTAGATCTTGCATGGTACCATATGGCATTATTGAATCCAGCTTCTCAGAGTTATAGGTCTTTAAGTCAGCTATATCTCTTTTCAATTCATCCACACTGAGATTCTGTCTTAAGTGCTGGATCTTCATTAGATGTAGAGAGTCTAGGTGAGCTTGAAGAACAGCCTTGATACCAGCATCTGAAGTTTCCTGAAAGGCCTATTGAATAGCCATTACTTGTTTGACCAAAGACACCTTAAATTGTCCTGGTGTAGATTCCTTTGCCCATGCCCATTCAGGTAAACATAAAGCAGAACTTGGGCCTTCAGCTCCCCCTAAGTTCATGCTTCCATCCAAAGAACCAGAGTCATCATCATTAAAATTTACTCCAAATTCTTCAGATGGCTCTCCAGCTTGAGAAGGCATTCTGTTAACAGCAACTTTATCTCTTTGAAGAGATTCTGTGGTGTGCACTAAATTCAAAGTCTGCTCTGCCTCCACATTGCCCTGAGCAGCCAACAATTGATAGGTTGACACAGGATAAGTAAAAGTGTCAGCATCCATGGAAATGTTATCAATTTCAGCTTTGTAATGTTGCTGAAATTGTCTTTCCTTTTCAGCATCATCCACAGTCATTAACTCATTAGCAATGGCTGGATTCACCCTTATTTCTCCGGTACCTGCCTTTCTCTCATATTCTCTCTTTTGTTGCATCAGGGTCTCACCCTGGCTCCCCACCCTCACACCCTCACCTTCACCTACTAAGGTGGGACTCCTCTCACTCACTTTTGCCAATCCTGAATAAATGGATTGTTGAGATTCACTCTTTTCCTCTCCTTTTGCCTGGGAGCAACCCAGCCTCTCACTCAAAGCACTCTCCTCTCTCAGTCCTAAGAGTGATTGTATTACCACTAAATCTTCTGCACTAGAAATAATTGAAGTTTGAAGTGGTGCAGAGACACTCGACGGATAAGTGATATCCATCGGGTGAGTGGTAACGCTATCTGACGGATAACTGCTGTTAAGCTTATCCGTCGGGATACAATCACTACTCGACGGATGAGCAATATCCATCGAGAGAGTAGAAATGAATGAGGTGGGAAGAGAAACTATTGTTGACTCTGTGTTGATTGAAGTTATTTGAGGCACAGATGTCACAATAGTATCTGAAAGAATTGGCAAGTGAGCCAACAAATCATCTAAAAGATGATGCTCACTTGCACCAGATTTTGGCTTCCCCAACAGAGTTAAAGAAGGGGAATCAGGAATTGAAGTGTTTATCATATCCACTTCCAGTGAGTTAGTTGGTGAGTATGGTGTTTCAGTGGCTTCTATTATAAGAGATTTTGGCTGTGACTCCACATTTATTGGAGCCACATCAATATGAATTTGAGAAGGTGCAGGGACTATGTTTTTGGCACCAGTTTGCACTGTGTGTGTGCCCTGTGTATCCCCAGTTGTTTTGGATTTCTTCTTTCTAGTGTAAGTTTGGGGTGAGCTTGTGTCCCTAACCCTTTTGGCCTGTGCTCTTGGATGAGAGCTTTGTTCAATAGCCACATCCTTTTGGGAGGATGCAGCTAGAAGTGAGTTTTTGTCCTTTTTAAGCACTGCAGTTTGTTGGGAAACTGCAGTGTGGCTAGGCTGGGATTCACTCAACTCTCCAACCTTATCCTTGGGGTTTCTTTGATGTTCACCCCTTCCCTCACCTATCTGACCCTCCTTCACACTTCCCTCTTTGGCTTTGGTAGATTTTTCAACTGGTACCTTTTGAGAGATACCAGAGGGGGTTTTCTTTGATTTGGATTTGGAAATTACAGTTGATTTGGCAGCTTTGGTAGGCAACTGTTTGGTCATTGTCACAGTTGCCATAGCTATGCCTGAAGTCAAAGAAATAGAGGAGATTGGAATAGTTGAGGGTATGGATGAACTTACCTCACTTACCTGAGGTGTCAGCATTATAGAGAAATAGAACATTGGCACATCCCTATGGTGGTTGGCTCTGTTCAAATATGCAATGATTCTTCTCTCTTGAACCCAACAAGCTAATTTGTTGTTTGGGTTCTCAAGTGCAATTTCTTGACAAAGATGGTTAGCCAATATCATAAAAAATCTAGCATAATATATGTTCTTTCCCCTTTTGGCTAACTCACCTAGTTTAAAATCTAACTCATATATGACAAGGTCACTGAAATTGTAAAATTTGTCTGTAACTAGCATGTATAGCATGTTAAGCATGGAAATGTTCACAGAATCAAAATTACTGATATTTCCGGAGAAAACTTTAGTTACAACATCACACATAAAACTCCATTCCTTCTTAAGACCTAATCTCCTAATATCACTTAGCTTATTACTAGGAAGTGCATAATGCATAAAATTAAGCATATTGATCAAATCAGTGTCAGTGTGTGGTGAAGTTACATTATCATCAGGAATCTTGAAACATGCTTTTATCACATCACTATTGATACATAATTCATTACCTTTGATGGTCAGAGTGATGGTTTTGTCAGTAGAGTTGTAAATTGTAGAGGTCCACATCTCTTCTACAACTTCACAAAAGATTGTGGGTGATTCAAGCATGGCAAAACTTAACTTGCAGTTCTTCACAAAGTCCATCATCTTGTGATAGTCTTCTGATTGCTGAATGCCCTTGTTGACCAAAGCTGTGAAGTTGTTCTTCTCATAAATGAACCCAGTCTGAGACATAATCTTTACTACAGGTGCCATTGTTAGAGAAGGAAAGCTTGAAGAGAAAGGGGATTTTTGCTTGAGAGAGAATGAAATAAACATAGTTGAATTTGAGAATGATAAAAGAAAATGATTAGAAGGAAATAAGCTTTTATACTTTGCTCAAAAACAACGGATAAAAATAATAAAGAGAAGTAAATTACCCAATAGAAATTGCCTAAATTAGCCATTTTATAAATAAACTGTAAAAATTCCACTCATTATCCGTCGTGTAATGCTTACAAACTGTAAGTATACTCGATGGATAATGTTCAGGGAATTAACGGTTAAGATTTAGACACTTCGACGGATGAGGATAAACTGTTATCCGTCGAGTTTTAAAAGATTCCAGAAAAATAATTGATTTTTATTTGCACATTGTATATCGACGGATGACTTAACTTGATGGATAATGGTCATCCGTCGAGATGCAAAAATCTTTGCTTCAGTTCTTAAAATCTGTTTTCGCATTTCTCTGTCCATTCGAACTTCTCAGTCTTATGAGTAGCCGCATTAAAGGGGCTACTATCTTTACAAACTTGAACGAACCTCCGGTAGTGACCGGCCAATCCTACCTCTGGTAGTCGCCCTAACCATGGTTATCAATTCCTCAGTGGTCCTTTATTCATTCTTGTCAGGATCCTCCGCGAGATCCTCCTCAGTAACAATCCCTTCTAGGACAACATCCTCAACCGCTACATCCTCAATATGAACATCATCCGGTCCCTTGTTAGGACGCTCTATCGGATCCACAATCTGATCTTCAATAAGTAATAAAACATCATCGCACTGTTGCTCCTTAACCTCAGGGTTCGGAGTCCCGCTACAATATACGATAACGAACTATGCTTCTATCATGATATTTATAAGGGTTCCCATAAGGGTTTTAACTGTCAGTACTACATTAGGTATTCCGACTATGAACTTGGAAAGAGTTCTTATTATCTTAGTGAACTTATTATTTTAACGTCACATCATCTCTGAGGTTTATAACGCTTGGCTCTGATACCATTTCTCTAAAACCCCCAAATCCGGGGTCGGGGATCCGGGTTGTCACGAGTTCCATTTCCATTAATAACACCTAATTCTTAATAAACAATCATCTACTGCGTACTGTGACCCCAAAATATACACACACACCAAAAGTTATAGTCTCAGAGATGAATACCAAAAATAACACAAGTCATTTTATTCCACAATTATAAGTCATTACACCTCAAAAGGGTTTCTGAATAAATTTACATATTATTTGCCATTATTACAATTCATAAATATACATAAGTCTGGTACAACAAAAGTTGAAAGCCTAGCCTATTGGTAGTTCCTACCTCAGCTACAACGGTATCAACGCCTACAGGAAACTGCGGAACGTTTCCTATCCGCTCATGAATTGGGAGCTTGGTCCTGTTCATCTTATCTATCTGTTGTTGTGTGATGAAAGAAGAAAGTAAGGGTGAGAAACTAGCCCACCGAAATAATATATATAATAATTAACAATATATGAGCATTCTCATAGTACTCATGAAAGTCTTGGTCAAGAAGAAATGAACCAAGTTTGATATCTTAACGCGACCAAGTCGCAAAATATTCAGTATATAAGTATATATACATTTCAAAATCTTAGAATCCTCTTCCATGCATAATATACATAGAGTTCCAGTTTATAACTGTATGAAAATATCGTTGCAAGGTGATCTCATATATCTAACCTTGTCTCAACGTTTTTCTAAAAATCTTTGTCATGCATAAGATAATCATTAACTAGATATAAGTTGAAAAGGTGAAGTTACGAGATACTCCAATATACTTATATCTTTTCCAAATACTACTTGAACTACCATCATTCAAGTTATAACCAGTTTTAAAAGTTCATCATATAGATGAGACTACAAGATAAGATTTGAATAGATTCAATCTTTGAAATATCATTCAAAAGAAATGAAGTTACGTGATACTTCATTAAGTCCCGATATATATATATATCCATATATATATATATATATCTCATACATTTCCTGAAAACCTCTGTCATGTAAAGAATGAACAGAGTTGTAATATCCAATGAATTTGGAAAGAAAAGAATTTTGGCATAAACCCGATATCTTGCTGATCAGGCAAAGATACCAATTAAGTAACCTTTTCTACGGTAGATGGATGAATTCCTCGCCGGTCATCACCCTGGCCGCATTAGGACCTCACGCTAGACCGTTACCCGGCCACTCACGCGTGGATGGACTGTCACCCAGCCTCTTACACCTTCATAGACCGTATCCCGTCCTGTCGCTTATGCCGACTCAATTAGATGGACTTACTTCCCGAATGTTGGGCAAGTAATCAAATTATTTTCTCAAAACAGCAACCTCGTTGCGAATATAAAATACACCACAGAGCCGGATCCCTCAGATTTTTGAGCGAATATTAAAGTCCCCTTCGAAAGGAAGATCTTAAATTTGAAAACGAGTTTTGGGATCCGCTCTAACTTTTAAAATCATTTTGAAGACTCGAAAACATTTTTAAGAATGTTTGGAGTAATGTTGATTTAATAAAATAAATCAGCCCCGATATGTTGGAGAATATCTGAATATTATTATTTAAATAATATTACCATAAGGATAATCTTTATAAAAATAATTGAAGTAGAAGTTTTAAAACTCATATGTGAAATGAATAATAAATAACCAAAGATATACTTATACGAAAGTACAATCTTTATTTGAATAATCGAAAATAAATTTGATTATCGAAACATTATTCTTTAATAAAATAAAGAATATTATTTAATAAAATAAGAGGAGTCATAAGTCCTCGAATGAATATTCAAAATAATATTCATTAAAATAAGCGGAGTCATAAGACCTCGAATGAATATTCAAAATAATATTCATTAAATAAAATAAAGTTATCGAATAAACCTTATTCGATTAATAGTTTTGAAAACTATATCTATATATATATAAATAAATAAATAAATAAATAAATAAATAAATAAATAAATAAATATATATATATATATACTCGGGAACATCGACTCCCGGTTTAGAAAAATGTTCACCTTCGAGTCCCCTATACTAAGGGTATACGCAACTACTGCTTATTTCTAGCATAGGTATTATGCAACTTATAAGCATTTGAACCAACAATTAGATATCAAGATTACGAAACATGCATACATATAAATATCATATTACATGCTCCAATATATCACAAGACTTTGCTAATAATAACCATGCACTTATCCCAAGATAATGCATATACATAAATATATCACAACAACAGTATAACGGGCGGAAAACTTGTCTGAGTGTTCCCGGATAGACTTAAGCTTAGAGTGGGTCCGATAACCTATGAACAACAACATAAGTCGGAATTAAACCCCGGTCGCTTAAGAAACTAGACTTTAACCAATTGAACCCTAACGTTCGCTTATGGTCACTTCTACGCTTAACGAATCACATAAGTCATTCGAGTACCCTTGGCTCCATCATTTTTAATAAATTAACCATTAAGAATTTTTAAGGCGATTCTTTCGCGAGTACTCTACCAACTGCCTAATCCACTTTACATAATTGTTTCATACTCCAATTAGTCATTTAAGGACCTTAACCAAGGTTTCAAAGTAAGGCGATGGGAAATGGTTCGTTCGCGAAATATCGTTTCTTAAAATGATCGTTTCTCCTAAACCGTACATCGGAACCAAGCGATCCACCTATCAAAATGAAGCTTACGACATGCTCTAGCTAAACATGGTAATGTTACAGTTTAAGCAGTGAGTGTTCTGATCCTTATTCTAAGCACAAACAGTCTATATGCAAACGGACATTACGACGGCTATGTTTACGAGTTTTCCAAATTTTTCACTATGCCAAAACCTCACCAATTCATCAACCATCACCAATCCATCAATATTTCATCTATACAACACTATCTCAGTCCACATTCTCAATATTTTTAACTCATTCAACCACAATCAAGATCCATTAATTATAACCAAAGATTCGTTAACCATAACTTATTCAAATCAACCAAAACAACTAACAAACATGGATCAAGCTTCTTATTTACTAATCCAAATCATAAAAGCTTAAAACCTTATTAACCCTACTGATGTATAAGGGTTCAAGAGATTCATACCTTCCTTGGAGCTTCTTAACACAAGAAAAGAGCTTGTATCGCCTCTAGGAACCTTGATCTATCCTTAAACAACCTTGCTCTTTTCAAAGAATTCAAGAACACAAACATGGTTACTATTCATCTAGCCATAAATCATGAAAAACGAGTATGGTAATCAAGGAGGTGAGGAGAGTGGTTACCCTATATCCGTAGAGCTTCTCGAGGACTTCGATTTGACTGGTAGCACGCGCGAA
Organism: Apium graveolens; assembly: GCF_009905375.1. Taxonomy (NCBI): domain Eukaryota; kingdom Viridiplantae; phylum Streptophyta; class Magnoliopsida; order Apiales; family Apiaceae; genus Apium; species Apium graveolens. Next base: position 16,047,463 of record NC_133648.1, on the reverse strand, counting down.
TCGACCAAGGGAAACTCAAGTTACTAGCATTTCCTTCTTCTCCATTTTTTGTCCCCTTTCCTCTCGAGTTTTTACTTCAAAAATGAAGAAATGATCTTTTGCTTTCCTTTTTGCTTGGTTGACCTTGAGATTTGTGCCAAAATTTACTTGGTTGTGAATTAACCAAGTGGTTACTTGATTGATCTCATCTTTACTTTAATAAAGTGCTTGCATCATCTTGATGACCTCATCCCCAAGCCACATGTCATGTGATGATGTCACCTAGTTTCTACTCCACTTGATTAATCTCCCTTGCTTCTTTTACAAGCTTATTTCTTGACCGTTTATTTGTTTTACGATTCGCTTAACTCTCGTTCCCGTTAATCGTTTGGGGGATCATATCCGGGATCTTATTACTTGGGTTTCCCCTAAACCTTTCTCAATATTTTATATTCCTTTTATGATCCTCTCTTATAATCCTTGAATTTAAATCCTTTTAATCATGTTACCTTATACTCAATTCTTTCGGTATCTGGTGGATTTTCGGGAAAAATCAAAGTGTTCGAATTTGGATTCTGACGACCTTACATACACTTATTTACTTTATGTAATACTAATACGATCTTAGAATTTCCATAACAGTACTCCTATATAGCGTGGTCTGATAATTTTCCTTAATCAGCATCATCAGCGAAAGTTACTATTCATCAGTGTTTCAAAAATTCCAAAAATTAGGGTTATTACAGGCACAATTGACAAGACTTTATTCTACCTCAACCATGGAAATGACTTACTTTTGGTACAGATATATGTTGATGATATCATCTTTGGCTCAACAAATGCAAAACTTTGTGAAAGATTTTCCAAGTTAATGCAGTCAAGATATCAAATGAGTATGATGGGAGAGATGAGTTATTTTCTGGGACTTCAAGTCAAACAAACTGAAGAAGGTACTTTTATCAGTCAATCCAAGTACACCAGAAATCTACTCAAGAAATTTGGAATGCAAGACAGTTCTACTGCATCAACTCTCATGGCCACTGCCACCAAGTTAGATAAAGATACTGGAGCATCAGTAGATATTACTAACTATAGAGGTATGATTTGCTCTTTACTCTATTTAACTGCAAGTAGACCAGATATCATGTATACTACCTGTCTTTGTGCAAGATTTCAGGCTGATCCAAGAGAACCTCATCTAATAGCCGTGAAAAGAATTTTCAAGTACCTTAAGGGTACAGTTGATCTAGGATTGTGGTATCCTAGGGAATCAGACTTTAAGCTAATAGGTTACTCGGATGCAGATTTTGCAGGATGCAAAATAGACAGGAAAAGCACTAGTGGAAGCTGCCAATTTCTTGGAGGCAGATTGGTTTCTTGGTTTAGCAAGAAATAGAAATCAATTTCCACATCAACTGCATAAGCAAAATATATTGCTACAGGAAGCTGTTGTGCACAGATTCTTTGGATGAAGAATCAGTTACTGGACTATGGGTTAGAATTTTCTAAAATACCCATTTACAGTGATAATCAAAGTGCTATTGCTATGACAGGAAATCCAGTTCAACACTCAATGACAAAGCACATCAGCATTAGGTACCATTTTATAAGGGAACATGTGATGGAAGGTACAGTGGAATTGTATTTTGTTCCAACAGATCAACAACTAGCAGATATCTTCACAAAACCACTATGTGAAGCTACTTTTACAAGAGTGGTAAATGAACTTGGAATGGTTACAGGTTCTTTCTCAAAATCTATTTAGTTTTTGTTCTCATACATCAGACTTTATGATCAGTGTTTATAGATTTTCTTATCTCAATGTAATATGTGATTAAATTGCAACATATTAAACACTGCCTATTATTTGATATGATTCTATAAACTCTGAAAGTGTTTTAACTGTTCTGTGACTATTCAATCCAATGAGGATTATCTTGTTAGATGCTGACTTAGTAGTCTTTAACAAACTATGTATCCCATGTTTGAATTAGTTATTTATGTGGAAATCAATAACACAAGCAAATTCTGATTTTGATCTTAGTCAAATTTACTTCCTGTATCTTATTACTAAGTCACAAACTAGATTATTGCTTCTTATCTATCAAATTCTGATGTTAGTAAATCTTAAGGATGAACTACATGCTTGATAAACCTCACTTATCTAAAGAAAATAAAAGAAAAGAAAAATTGAAATCAGGTACTCCTTTGAGATCTAGAGTAATTTATGTGAAAGGGAAGATCCAAGTGCATTGCTGGTATTAAGTTATATGCATTAGAAAAGCAAATTAATTTTTCTTGGTGACTTTTCACATTCTCTTATTACTGGAGAATTCTGATAACAGCATAAATTCTGATGGCAGTTGTAACTCATTTACACTGAGAAGCCCTTGTCAAAAGAATTTCAAAAGATGCATAAAATAAGCGCAAACAGTTGAGGTGGATTCTTGCATAACTTTATTCTATAGTAGACTTCCCAATTTAAGACAGATTTTAATCATTTTTCTTAGTTATGCCTTATTTCTAAGATATGCTGATGTTTATCATACTTTAATCTTTATCTGACCATTTGCACATACACACACTATCACTCCATATGAACGATGAAAATTATTGTGGTGATTAAGTTATTTCTGATAAACAGTTAAGTATTCTTTGCATAAATTCTGAGGACAAGTTCTGATTATGTTTTGATGATTAAACTCTGAAGAAACCAGTCAGTATTTGTGTGAAGAAACACAGAAATAGTCATTCACTTTTGATTACAGAAGCCATGTTCTGATGATGTTAATTTCTGATAATAGTCAAGTTCTGATGCAAATCCTGATGCTTACGTGGTATTATTTATTTACTTGATTTATTTTTGATATTTACTATAACGGTCATATTTTTAGAAAATACTTAAGTGAGATAAAAACATTTCTAATCTTTTGGTTAATGGAAATTGTGTTTGTTTTGATAACTGAATGTGCACAATTATTACTACACGTTAAACCGTGCCCACTAATAATGTTTTGACTGATTACATGCTGCCAGGTGTCAAAAGTTCGGTTCAGCTTCAGAAATTAGCCGTTATAATAAGTGGAGCGTATATATATGAGAGATAAAAGATTTTACAATCTTTTACCTAATTTCTCACTCTTTTCTCATCTCTCTTATTCTCTTATACTCTTACTATTTTCTGACGCTACTTTCTTACAGACATTTTATCAAACACTTTCTACACACACATTATTTCACTTAATTTCTCACAGAAATGGCACCAAAGGATGTTATCTTTAATGGAGCCAAGTTCGTCCCCAACAACTATATGGCTATTCTCAGCAAGGACGATGCTCCTTCAGATCTTCACCTCATTCGAAATTTTCTTGCTCACAATGAGATTGGGTATGCTTTGACCCAACCACAAGCACTCTCAGGAACACAGATACTGGAGTTTTGGAGGACTGGAGTCTATGATGATGGTGGTGAAGATGGGTCTCCAAGCATCATTTTCATAACTGGGGAAGATGAACACCTGGTTAACCTGTCTACTGTTCGACAAATTCTGCATTTGCCAGAAAATCGTACTTTCAATACTCAGATTGGGGATCTACTTCTACAGAGCATGATGGCCAATCTTGGCTATGAGAAAAGTCTATCCAAGCCGGGACAGCTAAAGAGGCCCTACATCAGAAGGGAGTGGAGCTTTTTTTTCGATTGCATCACCAGAGCCTTTGCCAACAAATGTTCAAATTTTGATGCTATTCCAATTCTGAGTCAGCAAATAGGGTATGCACTTCTTAATCAAACTCATTTTGATTATGCTACTACTATTTTAGGTTTTATTGGGGATAGGATGAAAAAGGACCCAAATACTGTTTATTTTGCTAGGTTCTGTCAGTTTATTTACAGTTTTTGTTGTTCTGATAAGCCCCAAGTCTTTAGTGACTTGATTCAACCTTTTCAACTTCATAAAAGGGCCTTCACAGACTTGTTATCTGCTGATAATAAGAAAGACATACTAAGACCTCTTCAAATTTCTCTATCTGTAAAACAGTTCTTAGTAAACTCTGACCCTAACACATACACACCCAAATTTCCTGAAGTTGCACCCTCTCAACCACCACAATCCACTTCTAGTGTCTCTCAGCAGATACTAGTTGTTAGCACTTTCAAATCCAAAACCAAACCAACCTCTGGTACTTCTCAAAAGGTGCCAGTTGTAAAATCTGCTACAACATCTAGACCCAAATCTTCAAGAGCAAAATCTGTTCCTCAATCTCCACCAAGGAGAAAGAGAAGGTTGATTCTGAGAGATGGAGATGAGGAAGAACATGTCCAGGTTCCTGCATCAGAACCTGTGACAATAGAAGCTGAAGAGTCAACTCTTCAGAAGGATAAAGCAGTTGAAGCTTCCGGCTTTCAGAAAAGAAAGAGGTCTTCACATTCTGATACATATCATGTCACCCCTCCATCTAGAAAATTGAAGAAGATGAGAGAAGGTGTGCATATTGCACAAATTCAATTTGAGAATGCTGCAGATGCTGAGGAAGGGGATCAGGAATCTCTGATCTCATCAGAACCTATTGTGATTGAAGCTCTGCCAGCAGCTGAAGAAGTTCTGATTCAGAAATCTGAAATTCCTGAAGTCCAGAGATCAGAACCTGTACAAGACTCTATGATTTCTCCGCCTCACTTTCCATTTAAAGAAACTATCTCAGTTGAAGATTCAGAGTTAAGTCCTGAAATTGACATTCACAGGTTGAATATTCCAACTATTTCGTATCTGGAAGCACAACCAGCAAACGAGTCAACTCCACCTGTTTCTCCAATACTAAATGCTGAAATTCCTACTACACAAATTCTGAATTTGGAAACAGATGAAGTTGCTTAAGAATCTCCTTCAGTTACACAAACTCTGGTGTTATCAGAAGATGATGAGATTTTATCAAATTCTGGAGACAGTGCTCCAGCAAGTGCTCCAGTCAATGCTCCAATTCTTGGCAAGGAGGCACTGTTTAAATTTGATGAAGAAGATGCTCCTGTTCCTTGGGAGGACACTCACATAGGAGTGGAATGGACAAAGAAGTGGAATGAATCTGACCTCATTCCCAGCCCACATATTCTGTCAGAACATGTTGCAAAAGCTGATGAGTTGCTGATAAATTCTGACTTCCAAACACAACTTAAAGTCACTGCTCTCAGTACTAAAACTCTTCAAGGTCTACACTCCAAGACTCATGAAAAGGTTGATAAACTTCAGGAAATAGCTGATAAGCTAGCCATGACTACATATCTAGATAAAAAGAGGTTTCTCAGACCACTTAAAGAAAAAGTGGATACTATTGAGCTTGTTCAAGCCCAGCAGCAGGCCCAACTGGATGAGGTCTTACAAAATCAAGCTGCTCAACAAACTCAGTTGAATGAGATCCAATCTTCAGTGGAACTCCTTCTTTCTCTACTCCTGACAGATGATGCCAAGAAAGGGGAAAAGGTAGTTAAGTCCAAATGCTCACTAAGCCAAATACTGAAGAAAAAGGATGATTCTGAAGATGACCAGGGAAACCCTAGCAAGGGCAAAGGTTAAAGTCAAGGAAAGCAAGTTAGCAGAATTCTTATTCAGAAAGTACCTGCTAGTATGATTTCTGATAAATCTACTATTCAGAGGAGTGATAAGGAAGGAAAGAAGATTTCAAATTGAAGATCAAGTTCTGACAGCAAGTTCTGATAATCAAATTTTGATGACAAAGTCTGATGTTCTCATTCAAGGTGGAAGTCAAGACTCGAAGAAATTCATGCAAACCTTAAAGTTCAAGGGAAAAAAGACAACCTTCTTTTAGATGGATCCTAAGATTCAAGCCTTAGATGCGGAACTTGCAAAGAGACTGTTCCTTAAGGATGATCCAGGAGTGGATTTAGAGGAACTTAGAGAAGAAGAGGCAAGATTTAATGCTGAAAAGTCAAAACTACAGCTTAAAGCTTCTAATGCAAAGAAGCCACCAAGGCCAAATGAAAAGGGAATTGTGATAAGAGAAAGATCTACCACAGAGATTCCTAGATCAAGGACTTAGTCTCAAACTTCTACTAATCCCAAAGACAAGGGAAAAAGGAAAGTTGGGGAGACATTCAAGGAGCAGAAAATGAAGATTTCTCAAATTTTGTTGGATCCTGTGTGCAAGATGGTTCAAGTCTTTGATGATACTGCTGCTGAAGATGAAACTGTTGAAACTCTAAAAAGAAGAAAGACTATAGAAGAATCTGCAAATTTTGAACAAGTCATCAAGACATCAACCTCTGATACTGCTCATGTTGACATAGACAACTTAATATTAGAAGACAAGAAGAAGCTTCTATAGAACAAGTCTATTCCAGTTAAGCCTAAGACACATCAGATGTTGAATCAACTTGCAGCATTTGGGGTAAAATCCAAGCAAGTTAGAGACAAGTCTGGATTAGGTTCTGACAGAGAGAAATTCCAGACTGGAATAGAAGTTGATATCAGAGATCCATTCAGATTGACTGACAAGCCATTTGAAGAGATCACACAGAAGCACCTTGACAAAGTGCTTTCTGCTCAAGTAGTGATGGATACTCATGATGAATAAAAGAGAAATTGATCTTATTTCTGAATGATGGCAGAACTTATAGATTATCTGATTCTGATGTGCTAAAGAAGTCTGCCAAAGAGCTTCAATATATTCACTACCTTCTGGAAGTAAAATCTGATGTTACAAGAAGATGGTCAGATTTCATTTTTAAGGCTATAAGAGATCTTCTCAGAATTTCTGGTGCAAAAGCTTCTGAATACATTCCAAAAATTACTGAAGATGATGGAAGGGAAGTTTCTATGAAGAAGAAGTCTGCCAAGATTGAAGTAATTCTGAAGGGCAAGTGTCTATGCTACATGAAGACTCTTCACATCCCAGAGTTATCAGACTTGGAGATGGGCTTGAAAGAACATCAATTCCTGCACTCAGAGCAGCCATTTATCAGATTGGTGATAATGAAGATGAAGAACTGATGCAAGTCAAAGCACAGTTAGTTGAAGTTCTGAGAAATGCCGAGGACAAGCTGGTAACAGACTTTACAAGGAATTACTATGGATTCAGATTGATCCAGTGATATTGGTAAAGCTACATGTACTATAAGTTGTATTTAGCTGTTTAAAATAATATCTCATTGCATTTGTACTTAAATGTTTTTGACATCATCAAATCTATTAACTTTTATATTTTTCATAATTTACAAGTTGGGGGAGATTGTTAGATATATTTGTGATGTCATGTCTAATCTGATTTGTTTAGTTTAAGAACTTAGTATCAGAACTTAACTGGAAATCAAAATTTGCTGAAGACAGGAAGTTATCAGAACTTAAGGCGTCAGAACTTATATTAGGACTTAAGTGCAGGTACACTTCAGATAAGGAAAGAAGCTGATTTACAGGAGAGGATCTTAAACAAGTAACGATATGCATGGAGAATTACACAGCTATAAGACTGCAGTAAATAATCTATGATTGATGTATTCTAGGAAACATAATCATTATCATATCAATTAGTAGTTATCTTGTAATTGTGTATTATATAAACACAGATTAGGGTTTACACTATATGTGTTATCATTCACGAGAATATTATTCATTGTAACCCTAGCAGCTCTTAGTGATATCATACATCACTGAGAGAGTAGATTAAACCTACTGTAACAGAGTTTGATATATTGAATAAACTTATTTTCTGTTACATACTTGTGTTCATAATCGAATTGATTGTAGATACTATATTCAACCCCCTTCTATAGTATCACTGAGGCCTAACATATGGCGTATTTAAGTTCGATTACGTGTTTATTGATGATTCTAGATTAGTGATTGCATGCATGTGCTTGTTTATGAATTTTTCTAGAATTCTAGAGTCTAATTTACTAAAAGTAATTCAAATTGGTATTTGGCTTAAGATTGAGCAATTGATTAGTAGAAATTCTAAGTGCATGTTGATTTTAGTTTGAAAAACCGAATGGACTCTAGGTCTAAGGAATTTGGTTCGAAGTATGTGATATATATACGATTGGTATGAATTTTTTCATGATATTAAGTCAAAATAGGTTTGGTTTTTATCTAAAAGTATGCATGTTAATGTTAAGTGGTTGCATGTTGATCTTATTTAATTTATAATGTTGTTTTGGTTCGAATTTTTGGATAAAACAAAAGGGAATAAGTTTTATCAAGAATGATTGATATTTGAGTGATTATAAATATTTGATTATTATTGATTGATGTGGTTGATTGTATTTGAAGGGTAGGAGTAATTACGAGTACGTCATGTCCGAATCTCGACAAGTTAGTGAATAGGTTGTATATGGTATCGAGTTATTCGAATCGGTGATTATTTGCTAAGTCTGAAGGTTTGAGATAGCTAGTGATATAAAGAGTATAAGAGTATATCTTATTATGTGCTACATGCATGTATGCGTATAAAGGATAAATTTTTATTGCGATTGGGGTAGAAGTTAGATGTTCTGAGAAACGTCGGGAATTGATCAATTATCTAATTAGGGTTCTATTTTGTATTGTAGATTTGGATAAAAGAGGCATTCAGGCTAGTAAAAGGAATAAAATCTTAGGTGGCAGTAGCTCAGGTTCCATTAAACAGGAAATCTTTTTTAGGCAAGTTTTTATTCCCTAATAATACAACAAGAATTACAGAAGGGGGGTTGAATGTAATTTTGGCTACCTTTTTGCAAATTTAAAAATGTTCTAACTTGATAAACTATGACAGTAATAAAAACACAAGTTTTTAAAACTTTCTGGTGGATTAGAAAGTATCCACCAGATATATCTATATATATATATCAAATGAGAACTCTGTGAAGTTTTGAATAGCTCACAGCTGCTTTACAAGTTGAACAAACAAAACTACTGAGAAATGCTTAAAGAATACAGCTTGATATGTTTCTCTGAAAATAAGCTTGCTTAGTTAATTGTTCTACTTGCTAAACTTGGTTTATATATCACCAAGTTACATGACTAATAAGATAAGACAATAAAACAAAATTTATCTAGTCTAAAATCATGCTGCTTCATTAATCTTTCCAGTATCTTTGATTGTCTTCACAATTGCATGGAAATTGTAATGCTTCCTTGTTCTCTAACGCCTGTAATTAGGATTCCACATTCCATTTGAAAACACCCAACGCATGTGACTGTGTTGTCACTGTCAACAACTATTTGAATTAGAACATCCGTCGGGATATTGTTGATCATCCGTCGGGTGCTTTTGTTGACCATCCGTCGGGAGCCTTTGTGAACCATCCGTCGGGAGCCTTTTATGTCACTTGACTCCATTTCATTTATACAGAATTACAAGACATCTTATATTTACAATTAGTCACCCTATTCAATATATCAACTAGTAGTCAACATGACTTATATACTCCTACAAGATCTACACATTGTTGCTTGCAGAAATGTGCTACAATATTATTGTTACATAAGCTACACTCTCGATGGATGTTCAGTTACCATCCGTCGGACTATAAAGATCATCCGTCGGGATAGTAATAAAGCATCCGTCGAGAGCTACAAATACACTAAGTCAAATCTACTAAGGTGTTTTGTTAATCTAATCATCAAGTACACAACATATTCCTAACACAAGTAACTCTGACTTCTGTTATGAATTGATTACATAAATATTATTGTTTATGCCATGATAGAGTAAAGGTTCTTGTAAAACTTTTTATTGATTCTTATGAAAACCCTGTTATTGTTCCTTATGATAAACCTGTTATCAATTCTTGTGACAAACCCTAATAGTAACCACTTTGCTTCGAGCACGGATACCCTATCCTTATATTTTGGTAATGTTAGGAAATGAATAACACGCAGAGGGGGGGGGTGAATGTGTTTTAGGTTTTTTGTGCTTTTATTAAATTCTTTTTGGTTGAACAAAGTAAATCAAATCTTGTAGTGAAATGTGTTACTGCAGAAATTAAACATGCAATAATAAAGAACACAAATCTTTCAAAACTCACTTAATTTTATATTAAAATTAAGAATGTTTTGCTACAAAATTTCTAGGCTCTTTGTAAATAAAGAGTTTAGCTTCTCCTTGAGAGTGTTACAAGATTTTCTTATCTAAATTGTTACAACTAACAAAAGACCAGTGTTAACTTTATAATTCAGTTAACTACTGGTTTTCACAGTGTACAATAAGACATGTTATTAACCTTTAGTAAACTGTCACTTGTCATTTCCATTTTAGGAAAAGTAAATCTTCTATTTCGGGCTTAACATATCTTTAGCATCCTGTGATTACTTTGATCTTCCTTTATCAGATAATCTTCACCATTGATCTTGCACATCCTTTAAGCTGCTTTTTGTATACTTGTCGATCCAGCTGGCTGGATTGTTTGTTGATTGTAGATCTTGGATATTGAACTGGTCTGCATTTTGTACTTTGAGATTTACCTCGAGATCTCCAGTTAGACATATAGAGATCTTGACATCTCGATAAGTATATTGACTTATCGAGATCTCTAATACTCCATAGTGAATTTGACTTGTAGAGGTCTCTAAGTTCTCTATAAGAGACTTTGGCTTGTCGAGGTATCTCAACTTCATGTCTTCACTTTGACTTGTCGATAACTTAGAGTTCTCTAGTGAATTTTGACTTATCGATATCTCTGAGTTCTCTAGTGAACTTTGACTTATCGATAACTCATAGTTCTCTAATGAATGTTGACTTGTCGATAACTCTGAGTTCTCTAGTGAAGAAATGACTTGTCGATATCTCCAAACTTCATGTCTTCAATTGGCTTGTCGATATCTCTCTGAGTTCTCTAGTAGCTTTCCTGACTTCTCGATAAGTCATTTGGAGTTCTCGAGTGACTTCTCTATAACATTAAATCTGTGACTTGTAGAGATCTTGACTTAGAGTATTTTTATCCAAACAGATTTATTCAACTCCAAGCTTTTTCAAAATTCTTCTTAGGCATGATCTTCTTGATCTTCTTCTAGATAGAATCTTTAGGCTTGATACTGTTTAAGGAAAAAGACTCCAGTCTGCTCCTTTGCATTTTTACAGACTTTAAAATATTACAAGCACAAATATAAACTAAGATAACAATACAACTTACTTAGGGTTGTCAATTTGACTTTGTCTTGTTGAGGTACAAGCATGTCTTGCACAACAATCTCCCCTAATTTGTGAGAAGATTGCTTAACACAAATTCATGCCTGTTAACAAGACTAACCCCAAGTTGACACTAACCCCAAGGGTCATGTAAAGACTATTTTTGCTTGTGTTTCTTCTCTAAGAATATCCTTTAACTGAAAAAGAATTTCAAGCTCTTCAATAATAGGGGTTCCACTTAGAGTTTCTACTAGTTTAAACCTGGCATCCCTTGGATAACCACTATTTAGTAAATCAATTTTAAACCTTGAGAATCGGCCATCTTTGATGTTGAGAAACTTCCCATTTTTGGATATTCTGCTCCTTCCTTTTGCTTTCAATTCTTCATACCTTTTTATGAACATTTCAAGTTCATCATCATACCTTCTCTTTCTTTCCTCATATTCAGCTTCATTCATTTTTCTTCTTTCTTCTCTCTCAATCAACCATTCAGCCAGAATTGATCTCCATGCTCTAATAGCAGAATCCTTATCCTTTAGCAGACTTATCACTCTTTTAATTTATGTGGAGGAGAGTGAATCCATTAGAGTGCAGCCAAGGAAAGTGAAGGACCCATCTTCATAGAAAATTCTAACTTCCCTTAGAGATACAACCCAGACTCTGACTATTTTCTCAGCAAGTTGTTGAAAATAATCTTCATCTGAGATGCACCAATTCAAAGGTATAAAGTCGGATTGCTTGAAATAGTTCCAGATGGCCCTTTCAGTGACTTCTCCTTTATCTGTAGACTTGACTTTCTTAGGCTTCCTCCCAACAAATTTGAGATTTACTTTTAGTGAAGGCTTGGCTAAAGGTAGGGTTGTGATTTTATTTAGACTTGTTTGGCTTGTGGTGATTGGAATTTTTAGGAAAGAGTTGACTCTTTGTTTATATAGAAATTTGGGTTTTGAGGTTTGAGATGGTTTGATGTTTGAAGGTTGAGCTAGTAGTTTTTGGATTTTTAGGGTTTGGTGTGGTTCTGAGCCATCATGATTCTTTTTTCTCATCCTCTCACTTCTTCTCTTCTTCTCATCATCCTTTTTGTCTTCACCCTTCTTCTGGTACATCCTTACTTCCAGTTGCTTTAGTAGCTTGACTTGGATTTGAGCCAGAAGGATTCTGCTTGTTATCCTTCTGTTCATCATCATCCTCCTCTTTCCTAAGATTGTACTGAGGATTGGGTAACATGGTGTCAGGATTTAAGAGATATTTGTCCAAGATTTTTATCATTTCAACATCCTCAGGCTTCTTGTTCTTTTTATGCTTTAAGTCAGATTGCAATGTCATGATCAGCCTCATGTTTGACCTAACACAGTGTTTGGGAACTGTTAGGAATATATGTGTATTAGTTTGATGATAAGTTAAACAAAACACTTAAGTAGAAAACTAGTGTCTGTAGCCTCAACGGATAAGACCACTTTGGCTATCCGTTGATGGAGTAGCTTTACTTAGAAATAAGTTTAGTATTGTAGCACATTCCAGTCTCTGTATTTAAGCTATAATTCTTAGAAGTTGTAGGAAATTATAAGTCATGTTGACTACTAGTGGATATGCAAATAGGAGGGCTAATTGTAAATATTTCATGCCTTGCAATTCTGTATAAGTGAAGTAGTATCAACTGATAAATTAAAGGCCTTCAACGGATGAGAAACAAAGCTTCAACGGATGTCTCTAAAGCTTCAACGGATAACATCCATCAACGGATGAGTGCTTCAACGGATAAAGCTTCAACTGCTAAAGCATCAACTGATGTCAATAAAGCATCAACGGATAGGTGCATCAACGGATAAGAGCATCAACGGATAAAGCCATCAACGGATGAAAGCTTCAATGGATGCTCAGTTCCATAGCAGTTGATAGTGACAATTCATAAGATGACAGAGGCACATGGGTTGACAGAGATAATTGGAATGTGGTAGCCTTTTGGAGGAAACAAAGAAAGAGCAGCATTTCCATTCTGGTGCAAACAAGGAAGTATTAAAAGATTCACAGTTTATCTTGAATTGCATTGGATAGAGAAATGAAGAAGAAACATGTGAAGACCAATTTTATAATTGTATTTATTTTTGTATCCACTTGTAAACTTGGTGGAATATAAACCAAGTTGTAGCTAGTAATTAGGTGTGAATTTTCCAGAGCTGTTTAGAAAAACCCAGAGAGAAAATCATCTAGTTTGTACTAGGAAGCAGCTGTGTACAATTCTTTGTATCACAGATTTTCTGAAATATACATCTCTGGTGGAACAACAATCCACCAGAAAAGTTTTTAAAGCTTCTGTGTTCATTGCATTTGTGTTTTTGAATATACACATGTCTGCATCTGCACAAAGCAATTCACACACATTTGTTCATCATATACTTAGCTTTTCAAACTGCTCAAAACTTGAAAAAGTTTTGAGATTTACATTCAACCCCCCTTCTATAAATCTCATTGTTAGTTCCTTGGGAAATAACAATTGGTATCAGAGCAAGCTCTTGACATACAAAGAGTGTAAAGATCTATTCTACTAACACCATGAGTAAGAAGGATATTGGAGTGAAGATTCTAGTCTTGGAAAGAGATAATTATCATCACTGGAAAGTGAAGATGCATCTACATCTTCTCTCCCAAGATGAAAGCTACATAAACTGTATTGAAAATGGTCCTCACATCCCTCATAAAGTGGCCACAGTTGCTACTGCCACATTTGCTGTTGGACAGTCTATTCCCAAGCCAAGAGCAGAATGGACTCCTGAAGATATTGAAGAGGTTCACAGGGACAAGAAGGCCATGAACATTCTGTTTAATGGCCTAGACAACGACATGTTTGATAATGTCATTAACAACCTCTCTGCTAAGGAAATTTGGGATACTGTACAACTCATTTGTGAAGGTATTGAGCAAGTTAGAGAAAACAAAATGCAGTTTCTCATTCAACAATATGAATATTTTCATTCTGAAGAAGGAGAATCATTGAATGATACTTTCAATAGATTTCAAAAACTGTTGAATGGATTGAAGCTGTATGGCAGAGTGTACCAAGTTAAGGATTCCAACTTAAAATTTCTAAGGTCTCTACCAAAGGAATGGAAACTTATGACTGTTTCACTGAGGAACTCTCAAGATTACAAGGACTTCACACTTGAAAGACTATTTGGAGTTTTGAAGACCTATGAGCTTGAGATGGAACAAGATGAGCTGTTGGAGAAGGGAAAGAAAAAGAGTGGATCAGTTGCACTTGTAGCTGAAGATGAGAGAAATGAAACCAGAAATGAAGTCAAGCAATGCCAAGTCTCAAAATTGGCACAAGCAAATCAGAATCAAGCAAGGGAAAGGAGCAAGCTGCTGAGGTTGAAGATAATTCCAGTCAAGATGACTCTGATGATGTTGATGAACATCTGGATTTTCTGTCCAGAAGATTTGCAAAGATGAAATTCAGGAAAAACACTAGAGCCACTAAGCCAAACAAGAACATGGTGGACAAGTCAAAGTTCAAGTGTTACAACTGTGGCACAAGTGGACATTTTGCAAGTGAGTACAGAAAGCCAACTTCTGATAAGAAGAAATTTGAGCAAGTGGATTACAAGAAGAAATATTTTGAGTTGCTCAAACAAAAGGAAAGGGCTTTTCTGACTCATGAGAATGACTGGGCAGCTGATGGAGCCAATTAAGATGATGATATAGCGTATGTCAACTTAGCTCTGATGGCTGATTCTGATGAGAATGAAACTAGTTCATCAAGTAACCAGGTAATCACTACTGACCTTTCACAACTGTCTAAAGATGAATGCAATGAAGCTATAAATGATATGTAATAACCGGGATATATTGTGTAATTATTTTTGCTAATATATAATTATTATGTATGTTCAGTATCTAATCTGTAAATTATTTGTTAAGTGTTATATGTGTTTTGATGTTTAAAAATAATATTAATTGGATATTTTAATTATTATATGTCCAAAATAAAATATAGATAATTGTCATATCTTCCTAATTATTTTTATGTTGATTTATGATTTTATAGGAAATATATGAATTTTATAAAATCTTTTTCCGAGTATTTAAAAAACTAATTTATATAATCGGGAACCAACCGACGTCATCTGTTTTTATGTTTTTATAGCCCGAAACTCTTTCGAGAACTCCTTCCTAACCTAATTGCAATATTTCGAGCATTTTCCATGTTTCAACTTTTTCGATCCGGCATACGGTTTGTCTTGCGCGGGTCCCGGCGCAACATTTTCGATACATTATTCATTTCGGTAAATCGATAAAACTCGTATTTTCGATAAACGGGATCTTTTTATTAAACTATCACAATTATCACCTCGTAATACATGTAACCAGGCGCTAAGACTAAGACCGCAGTACAAATTGTACTGGTTTGGATAATTATCTCGAAAATCGGTACCGTTTGGATCAGTTTTTATAAATAAACGTACCATTTTATATCCGGAATGATCCAACGGGATAATAATTTTTCGTAATTATAAATAGCCTTTACCGTATTTTATTTCGTACCAAAAATCATTTGTAGACAGTAATTACATAATTTTCCAGAGAAAATTTATATATTCATAAACCTTTTGAAAATCAAACCAACAATCGGAGGTGTTACCGGAATCCGTTTGGAAAGCTCGAGTACTCAAAACAGAGGTCTTGAGGTGTACTATCAGAATCTGTGTTCCATATCACTGCAGAATTAACGATTTATTTTCTGGAAATTTATTTATTTTCAAATTATTTTGATTAAAAATATGAATTTTTGTTCGGATGATTGTTTGAATGATTTGATGATTGCATGTTGTAGAGCTTGTTTTCCTGATAATTTTCATATGTCATATGACTGATTTGGAGTTCAATAACATGTTCAAAATTGAGTTTAATCTTCGAATTTTAAAATTAAGGTTTATAACCCGTATGAATGTTCTTAATTGAATTTGGGGATTTCTTAATTCGGGATAGATAGATGTTGTGGTATAGTGGGTTGTGTTCTTTGTGAAATTTGCAATCTATTCGTAAAAGTTTTGCAAATCGACGAGGTCTGTAGCGAAGGGAGTTGTATTTTAAAGTTTTCGTCGAAATCGCCGGAAACCGGCGAGATTCTTGAAAATTTTCCGGCCAACTCCGGGATGATTAGAATGAATTGACGGCATAGTTGTGTTCCTTGTGAAGTGTAGATGTGATCTGGAGGTGGTGGTGGCCTGAGCATCCCTGGATCGATTTCTCCGGCGAAACAGGGTGTTTTCCGGCGACCCCCCCTATCAAATGACAGTTTAGTACCTGGACCTTTGGGGACGATGCAGTTTGGTCCCTAAAGTTTCCAGAGTTTGCAAGAATAGGATTCCTGTTTTAAAAATGTTTAAAAATCATATTCTCCATTTATTTTAATTATAAAAATTCATTTTTAATTTCTGAAAATTCCAAAAATTATTATTTTAATTCCAAAAATTATTTTTAATTCGAAAATAAATCTGAATTAATTAGTTAATTAATTTTAGTTAATAATTAATTAATTAATTGGTCAATTAATTAAAAAATTAATTGATTTAATTAATTACTAATTGATTTTAATTAATTAGTTAATTAGATTTAATTATTTAAAAATGATTTAAAAATTCGGAAAAATAGTTTCGAGCTTTAAAATATTATTTTAAATTGTTTTCAAGACTCGATAATTATTATAAAATTGTTTTGAAGTCAGATTTGGCCAACCGAACCCTGTTTGTTACTTTAAAATTGATCCAACGACCCGTTTTAATTCCGAAAAATATTTTAAAAATCATTTTAAATACCCGAAAGCCTGTTTATGACCCGAGACTCCTTTATAAATGATATATCATTGATTGTTTGACGTGATATGTGCTATATGTGACTTGTTGGTTGACTTTCGGTCTATATGTTCGGTATTTACTTGTTTATAGCGTAACTTTTAATCCGTTAATCGGATTTGGGTAAAATGAATGGTAGATAGAAGTGTATGTTGAATAAAATTGTATGAGTTGAGTATTGATAGATACTTATGTTATGTGAGCAGGAGAGGAAAGGCTTAGGAAAGGGAAGCAGATAGTCGAGGAATAGACGATTGTAGTTGGAAGTTAGTGCAATATAGCAAGCTAGTACCAGGCAAGTATTCTGAACTTTCTCGAGATATATTGTAGTTGGTTGATAGTCATGTTTTATATTGCAAGTGCTTTGAAGCACTGAACCCTAAACCCTGATTCCAGTTATTGATCTTGAGCCATAAATCTTATTCTTTCTAAACCATTGATTGTTGTATACCTAAATACAAACCACAAATATACGATACTACTCCACAAATACATACAAACTAAATACCAAACACTGAACCGAATTACTTACATATTCTAACCATTGTACCTTATGCTTTGAAAGATCAAATCCTTGAAACCTTGAAATGTTGATTCCTTTGTTATCCAATTCTTTCATTACCTAACAACCAAGCTTTGAAATTACCATATTGATCCTTTGTGAAGGTTGAAACCATTTCATTATCGAACATCCAATGTTGTTTATGATTCTGTTTATTGCTTTACATTGTTTATTCTGTTATTATGTTAGAATTGGATTGTTTTATAAAATTGTGGACCAGATTCGTGGTCAGACCATATAAATGGTCAAGTTAGGCCAATGTGTGCCTTGGATCCAGTAGTTAGAGCAGTGATGTGTGCTTTGCTCGGGGTTAGTGCGTGACTGATCAGCAGCCTAACCTTGTTTTTTAAAATGAAAATATATAATATCCAATTCTAAATCATAATTCATTGTTCACTTGATATCATAACCATTTTTACTTGATGATCATTATTCTCAGTTTTGTCATTGTGACTTGCTGAGCTAGTTAGCTCATTTGTGCGATGTTGTTTATATTCTTTTCCAGTTAAGAAGGAACCAGTTGGTAGCGAGGATCCCCAGTCCAGCGCGAGAGCTAGGGGTTCAGGTTGATCGAGTTAAGCTAGTAGACATCTTTTGAGATAATTTAAGTTTGTAAAAGTTTGTAATAATGTTTAATACTCAGTTCTGAGTTTGAATAGTTGGGATTTGAACGGTTTGTAATATAAGTGTGTGTTTGGCTTGTGTGCATACTTTAACCTGTTGCGGTCTGTGGTAGTTGGTAAGTAGGGTCACTGCATATTATTATTATCTTTATTATTATTATAAGCAGGTTATAATAAGGTGTGTGTGTGTGTGGACCCCAAACTTCTGACCCGGGTTTGGAGGGTGCCACATGATATGTCTACTGAATTGTATCATTTACGTGTTTCCCTTAAATCACTGACTAAAGATAACATGAAAATTAAAGAGAATAATGTGTTCTTAAGTGACAGGAATGCTGTGTTAGAGGGTAAGGTGATTGAGCTTGAAAAGATTAAAATCAAATGCTTGTCTGTTGAGAATGAACTAGAAGAGTCTGTTAAGAAAGTTGAAATTCTTTCCAAACAACTAGAACGTGAGCAAGAGGTAATCAAGGCCTGGAAAACATCTAGGGATGTAAGTGCTCAAATTGTCAAAGTTCAAGGAATTGAATCATTCTGTAAGAATGCCTGGAAGAAAAACAAAAAGAAAATGGAAACAGTTGATGGACTGTCAACGGATGTGGAATCAACAGATGATGAAAGTCATCCGTTGAAGGAAGAAAAGGAGCATCCGTTGAAGGCTCATAAGTTGAAACAGGAAAATGATTATAAAAAGGATAATTTGAAAAATCTCAATAAGAAATTTGGTTTAATTTCCAAGAACTTTGTCAAAGAAGAAGCTAGCACATCCAAAGATGCTAGTAAGGTGAATATAGGACACATGACTTTAGATCAGTTGAAGAATAGGCTTAATTTGGTTGAGGATAAAAAAGAAACTAAAAGAAAATCCAATAGAAATGGGAAGGTAGGGATTAACAAACACAATAATTACACACCTGATAAGTATGCTCCTAGAAAAAGTTGTGTGCATTGTAGTAGTATTAATCATCTATCTGCTAACTTCAAATCTGTTAAGAATGCTCCCATGCCTTTAAATCCTTCCATGCCTAACATGTCCATGTCACCATTGCATGCCATGCCTGTTCTGTCTAAACAGAATCCTCATGTACATTTTGCAAACATGCCATATGTTAATAATCCTTATTTTGCTGCATTTAGTATGCCTCAAATGCCATACAATATGCCTATGTGGAATAACATGTTTGCACAATCCATGCCTTATCAAATTCAATCAAATGTGCTAAATGATTCCGTGACTAACCCTACACTTCAACCATCTACATCTGAGACCAAGGTTGACTCAAAGTTATCTAAGTTAAAAGGTGCAGAAAGTGTGAAGTCTAGGAAAAAGACTAACAAGGCTGGACCCAAGGAAACTTGGGTACCAAAATTAACTTGATTTGATTTTGTTGTGTGTAGGGAAAAAGAAGGAATCTATTGTACTTGGACATTGGCTGTTCAAAGCACATGACAGGAGATTCCACCCTGCTCACAGAGTTCAAGGAGAGAACTGGCCCTAGCATAACCTTTGGAGATGACAGCAAAGGGTTTACTATGGGATATGGCCTGATTTCAAAGAAAAATGTCATCATTGATGAAGTTGCACTAGTTGATGGTCTCAAACACAATCTATTGAGCATCAGTCAACTATGTGATATAGGGAATACTGTTTTGTTCAATTCTGAAGCCTGTGTTGTTACCAGTAAGAAGGACAACAAAGTGGTTCTAACTGGAGTTAAAAAAGGGAATGTGAACTTGGATGACTTCAACTCTACAGATGCAGAATCAATCACTTGCCTGTTCAGCAAAGCAAGTCAAGATGAAAGTTGGCTATGGTACAAGAAGCTGTCCCATCTAAATTTCAAGACAATGAGTGATCTAGTCAAAAAGGACTTAGTTAGAGGAATGCCTTTAGTGGAATTCTCAAGGGATGGACTGTGTGATGCTTGTCAGAAAGAAAAGCAAAAGAGAGCATCATTCAGTAAGAAGCTTGAATCAACAATTGATGAACCATTACAACTGCTACACATGGATCTTTTTGGACTAGTCAATGTATTATTAATTTCAAGGAAAAGATATTGCCTAGTGATTGTAGATGATTTCTCAAAGTTTTCATGGACATACTTTCTTGGTTCAAAGAATGAAGCTAGTGAAATCATTATCAATCATATCAAGCAAGTCAACAATCATCGAGATTTCAACGTAAGGAATATCAGAAGTGACAATGGAACTAAGTTCAAGAATTCTACCATGAGGTTGTTCTGTGAAGAAAATGGGATCATGCACGAGTTCTCAGCTCCAAGGACTCCACAACAAAATGGTGTGGTGGAAAGGAAGGACATATCACTAATTGAAGCTGCAAGAACAATGCTTGAAGAGTCAAAACTCCCAACATACTTTTAGGCTGAGGCTGTTAACTGTGCATGTTACACTCAGAATATTTTTCTAATTAATCAAGTAAAAGGCATGACTCCCTATCAATTGGTCAAGAGAAGAAAACTAACTTTAAATTTCCTTCATGTCTTTGGTTGCAAATGCTACATTCTAAGGAATCGACCTGACCACAAAGGAAAGTTTGATGCAAAGGCTGATGAAGGGATATTTATTGGTTATTCTGCTGGAAAATCATATAGGGTCTACAATCTAAGAACCAACATTGTTATGGAATCTGTGCATGTTGTGTTTGATGATAAAAAGATTGATGGACTAACAGATGAAGGTCACCATGAAGGACTCAAATTTGATAACATTGAGATATATTGTGATTGTTAGTCCCAAAGTATCGTAGAAGGGGGGGGGGTTGAATACGATACCTACAATCTTTTTCTATTCATTTCAAGTTCTTCGTTAAAAGTACGGAATCAAAAACGACACAAAACCAATTCGAGGAATATATTGTTTTATTAATATAAACCTTGAGGTTGCTACAATCTAATCAAAGTATTGATTAGCTACAATAAATTCAGCAGCATAACATTCTGTTTACAAGGATAATAAATGTGAAGCTTTAATGGAGCTCTCGTAAACTTTCTGTGTTTGCTGAGGAAGATAACTAACTGAAGGAATTACATTCAATTGCTGCTTTGTAGTCTTTTAAAATTCAATGGACAAGTGGCCAATTATTGTCCACACAATTCATTAATTTTGCTGCATACAATCCTGTGAATAACTAATCTATGGAGACAGCTCTGTGGCGACAAGCTTTCCCCTGTGCTTCCTCTATGGTGACAGCTCTGTGGCGACAAGCTTTCTCTTGTGATTCCTCTGTGGCGACAGCTCTGTGGCGACAACTCTGTGGCGACAGAGTTGCCTTAAATTATTTTCTCTGTGGTTACAACTTCTGTGGTGACAGCTCTATGGCGACAGAGTTTCCTTAGAGTATTTTCTCTGTGATTACAACTTCTGTGGTGACAGGGTTACCTTAGAGCAGTTTCTCTGTGGTTACAGCTTCTGTGGCGACAGGTAGAGAGAGCTGTCATGACTTAGAATATTTTGGCTTTGTGTCAAACCATTCTTCAATGTATCAATCATTTTTCTTCTGTTAATTGAATCAAAATACTTTCTTTAATGCTGATGTTTGGTGCACTGGTCTGGTTCACAAACAGCTAGCATTGTGAGGATCCTAATTCAATTTGTCTTGTGTTCCTGAGTTGATACAGACTGATGTTTATCCATTGCTTCTTTCACTGAACCCTTGATCTTCTAACACTTGAAGTCAATACATGCAACTGACACTTAGAGCCCCTTGATGTCTTATTCTTCATGACTGCTTGAACATAGTAATGAACTTCTTCCCATGATCTGTAGGAGGACCTAATGAATCAATCACATCATTTGGTTCTTTATGTTTATCCTGTCTTCATCTGAAGGGTTCCTCTGCTTCACAGTTTAATAATGTTTATCTGTTTCTATTTTCATGTTGAGTTATAAATCCTCGATTACATGTTACATTACATTATGCTTTATAATCTCCCCCTATTTGATTGTTAGAGTTCGACAAGCAAATCCTTAAGGATAACTCAACTGATAATAAGAAAAAGTACGAACTGTAAAACAGATAAAGATATTAAGTACATTCTGGATTACATATTCATTTCCAGATTTCTTAAGATACAAATTACAAAGAAGTGTTCCTCTAGCCTGAACATATTCAATTTTTCTTCTTTGTCTTTGTCTTCTTCTGCTTCCTGCTTCCTTCTTCTTCTTGAGGCTGAACGGATTTTCTCTTAGAGACTTTCTTCTTAGGAGGAGATTTCTTCATCTCATTCAATCTAGCTTGAACACAATCACGAGCTTCTATTTCAAGTGCATTGACTAGAGGTGGATTGTTTAGCTCATGACGCATTATCTCAAGATACTTGACTTTAGAACATTTAGGAACCAGATCAAACAATAGAGAGGATTTTCTAGACATTACAAAGACTGTTATCCTTTTTGGATGTCCTCTTACTCTTCTAGTGTCATTGATCGACTCTTCTTCCATTACTTCATCAAGAATCTTTATGATAGGGATCAGAGCAACCTTGTCATCTTTACAAGTAGATAGTTTGACTTCCGTCAAGGCTTGCTGAATTGAGCTTGATTCACTTGTCCTGAAGTCTTTGATTCTGATTCTGCATTTGTTGATTTTAAAGACTAACTCTCCTTCACTGTCAATATTGATTATGGGTTCAGTGTCTTTGAGAAGATTAATTTCTGCTTCTCCATTAATGAACACCATCTCATGATATTCTCTTGTGATTGCCCTCATATCCTTCTCCGTGTCTCTGATCATCTTGTCATTGAGCCTATAAGCGTATAGAACTTCAGCAGCTTTGACATCTGCTTCAGATCTCTTGACACCTGGAGCTGTCAGATTAGCTCTTTTGCTCCTTAGCTGACTTTCCAGAAAATTAAGTTGTAGATACCGAATGGTTCTTATGTGATGGTCAGACATGGTAATATTCTGCAATCTACCACCCGCAACAAGTTTGATCACGAATGGATACATAAATGCTTGAGGAGATACATCCATCATCATTCTCCAAAGTCTGTCTCTGAAGTATTCATTTTCATTCAATTTCAACCACGAGATCTTTGAGACTAAGACAAACAGTTCAACAATGTTCAACTTCTTCAGTACACTAGTAGACACTTTCATCTGTAGACCATCTCTGTGATTGATAGTGATCTTCCATCCATTCTTTAGAATGTTCACAGTAGTTCCAGTAATTACTTTGCTGAACTGATCATAGAACTCATGGATGTTTACATATGTCTCTCTATAGTGCTCCACAGTTCTCAACAAATTAGAGTTTCCAGGGTCTGAATTGTGATATGTTTCTGGTTTGTCCATTTTCTTCTTTATTTCTTCCCATTTACTTCCTTTCCTGTTAGCTCGAAGATATGCTTCTCTCTCCTCTCGGTTCCTTTTTCTTTAAATAGGTCTTTGAATTCTTGCTCTGGATCTTTCTATTTCTTCTTGAATTTCCAGATAAGAGCGATTGATTTTCTCTGTGATTCCATAGGATAGACAGTCGTCTGAGAAAGCATCTTCATCTTTAAATTCTTCATCCTCTGTGATGATCATTCTTTCTTCCGTAGTCACCTTTTCAAATCTTGGCTCACACCCTATCGGAACATCACTTTCATCTATTTCACCTTCTTCTAGTTCTTCTTCAGAAAATAAGGGTCTTGGAGCATATATCTGAGACAACAGATTTCTCTGTGTTGTAATGATTCAGCTCAGATGCCCTGATTGCTTCCCCTGAAATGTTGCACTTTCCTTAGAGAATCTTTCCTTTAGGAGCACCCTTTCATCAATTCTCTCCTCTAGCTCTTCCTTCATCTCTACTTCCATTTCATCATAAGTACCAGTGGTCTGAAAGGCATCTTGAAGTAGATTAACAGCAGTGTCCACTTTTTCTTGTTCTACTACCCTTTTCTCCCCCTCAGTTGGGTTATCCTTCAGAGCTGGTGTTGATTGAGCATGTAAGGTCGAGACAGGGATCTCAAGAGAAGTAAACAGTTGCTTGCTGACTGAGGTCTTTGGCCCAGTACTGGCAAGATCTGCTTCAGATGAGACCGGGATCGGCGCTTGCTTGCTAACTGAGATCTTTGGCTCAGTGTTGGTAGGTGCTTTTCCTTTTCCTGTAAGAGAGAGAGATCACTCAACGAATTTCCGTAAACTGGCAAATGCCGGTTGTTGATGTTCAAGTTGATCGGAAAGGCTGGCGATCTGATGATCTCTGAGAGATAGTTATGTCTGAAAGTGTTGATCTTTAAGAGCCAGTTGTTCTTTGAGATAGCTGTCTTTGAATTCTAGCTGCTATTTGAGATAATCTTTAGTGACATAGTTTGATAGATCTATAGGTGTAGTTTGGATGGTAGGTGTCTCATAGGCTTCTCGCAGTGCATCGCTCAGCACTCTATCACTCGGTTTAGGGTCATGTGTTTCACTCGTTCTCACAAGTTCACTCTTCTCAAAGCTCCGAGTTCCAAGTTTACCTGCAGAAGACACTAGAGCCATCCTTAAGGAGGTCAGCAGTGGTGCAATAGGAGTTCGCAATTCCCTATCCTTGTCTGAGACAAGTTGCCTATCATCAAGAGATGATTCGTCCAGAGTTTGAATCTCTAGGGGGAGCACTGGGGCCGTCATATTTGGCATCTGATCCCCAGCTTCCCCTTGTATCTGTGAAGATACATTCCCCTTAGGCTCACCAGTTAAATCTGGTTCATCGCCAAGGGGTTGCCGATCCGCACCTACGTCGGATCCACTATCCGCAGATGCATCCAGGTTTATTAGTCCTGGGGAGGTAAGTGCTGTGCTAGATTTGGCAGCGATTACAGCACTTTCTCCTAACACCTGTGAAGGCAGTTGATCCATTGAAGGACCTTGAACAGGATATTCTAACCGTAAAATGGTTGAATTCCCTGTTACCGTCAATACTTCCTCTTTTAATTGACTCATTTAAAGCTTCAAGAGCATGGATATTGGATGAGGTGTTTGACTCGTTACAGGATGCCGTGGCTGACAGGCTGTAATAACCCCAATTTTTGGAAATTTTTGAAACCCTTATGAATAGTGTTTTTGCTGAATGAGAAAACTTTTCATGCCACACTATGTAGGGGTTCTGTTATTGATCTTCTGGGATATTATTAGTATTCTATGTGGTATATAAGTGTATGTAAAGATCGTCAGAATCCAATTCCGAACACTTTGATTTTTCCCGAAAATCCACTAGATACGGAGAGAATTGAGTATAAGGTAACAGGATAAAAAGGATTTAAATTAAAGGATTATAATAGAGGATCATAAAAAGGAATATAATGTATTGAGAAAGGTTAAGGGAACCTAAGTAATAAGATCCCGGGTATGATCCTTCAAATGATAAACGAAAACGAAAGTTAAGAGAACCGTATAACAGATCAGCGGTCATTAGGCAAACAATTAGGAAGTTAATCAAAGGGATTAGAGAGGATGGTGTCATCCAACCAATAGAAAGAGGACAAAGGAGGGGTGATGACATCACAAAGTGATGCAAGCATGACATAAGAGGGAAGGAAATGTGGTGGAATATTAACCACACAAAATCAAGGGTAAATGGGTAATTGACCTAAAACAAAACAAAAAACCTAGCAACCAAGCAAAACAAATCACAAAACACCAAACCCTCCATTTCTTCATGAAGCTCTCAGCTTCTTTCTTAAGAATTGGGAAGTCCAAGCTCCTCCACTTGCTATTTTACAAGGTAATTATCCTAGCTTCTCCTAGTTAAGTTACATACTTCCTAGAAATCTTAGCTTCAAAATCCTTTCCTAGCATTTCCTATAAATCATTCAAGAAGATGGTGAATAGTACTTTCTTGAAATTAATTTTTGTGTTCTTAATTTCTTTGAAAGAACAAGCTTGTAGGAGGTTAGATTAAGGCTTCCATGGGCATTCCAAGGACCTTTCATGGATTAAAAGCTTCAAGGAAGGTATAACTCTTCATGGTCTTAGTTTTAAGTTTTGTTGTTTAGATTTCCTAATGTTTAGATGATGGGTTAGTGTAATGGGTGTGTAATCATGTTTAGAGCTTGTTATGAGTAGTTTAGTTGGTGAGAGGCATGATTATTGTGTGTTTAGAGATTGGTTGATTTTGTGATATTTTTGGAGTTGGAAATCTTGGTTATTAGTTGCAATGGTAGCGGGACTCCGAACCCTGAGGTTGAGGAGCAACAAAGCGATGATGTTTTATTACTTATTGGAGATCAGATTATGGATCCGATAGAGCGTCCTAACGCGGGATCGGATGATGTTCATATTGAGGATGTAGCGGTTGAGGATGTTGTCCTAGAAGGGACAGTTGCTGAGGAGGATCCCATGGAGGATCCTGACAAGAATGAATAAAGGACCACTGATGAATTGATGACCATGGTTAGGTCGACTACCAGAGGTAGGATTGGTCGATCACTACCGGAGGTTCGTTCAAGTTTGTAAAGATAGTAGCCCCCTTTAACGTGGCTTACTCGTAAGACTGAGAAGTTTGAATGGACAGAGAAATGCGAGAACAGCTTTCAAGAACTGAAGCAAAGGTTGGTAACGGCCCCTATGCTGGCGTTGCCGGATGGAAAAGGAGATTTTGTGAAGTATAGTGACGCTTCGCACAAGGGCTTAGGGTGCGTGCTTATGCAGCACGGTAAGGTAATCGCGTACGCGTCAAGACAATTAAGGGAATATAAAATTCGATATCCCCGCCCATGAGCTTAGGCTTGTGGCAATAGTTTTACCCTAAAGATTGGAGGCACTACTTGTATGGAGAGAAGTGCGGGATTTACACAAACCATAGGAGCTCTAGTACATTTTTACGTAGAAAGAGCTCAACATACGCCAGAGGAGGCGGTTAGAGCTAATCAAGAATTATGATTGGGAGATTCTTTATCCATCGGGGAAAGCCAATATGGTGGCTGATGCCCTTAGTAAAAAGGAGAGACTCAAGATGATAATGTCTTTTGGAGAGTTTATAAGAGATTTTGAAAAAAATGGAAATAGAAGTGAAGGTAACCGGAGCCGGTACCGAAAAGCTATTTGAGATCGCTATGCGGTCTGAATTATTGGAAAATTTATTATTGTGCCAAGAAAAAGTGATGAATGAAGGCAGAGAGCCAACAATTAGAATAAAAGATTAATATCGAGAAAGATGATAAGGGAATAATGAGGTATTCCTACAGGATTTGGGTTCCAAATGTTCAAGAGCTTAAAGATGAGATCCTAGATGAAAACTAGTTTGAGGAATAAGATTTAGAGCAAAACCTGAACGTGATAGTCAGGGAGGTCGCCATCAAGATAGAATGAACCCATAACATAATGAAGTGGAAAATGAGGATTTAAAATGTATAAAATAACCCCAAGTAGGGGAGAAGGATGAAACATTTCATACTAAGGAAACAGAAAGTCGAGTAAAGAAAGGAGACCCGAGACGGTACTCCTATACGGAAATTCATGGACCTGTCTAGACAGAACTTAGACTATTATCCCCAACCACCATCCTGAGGAAACAATGCAGTGAGAAATTCTTTCAGGACCTTTAAGTCGCTAAGCTCTCCGAGTTCTAAGGAACAAGCTGACCCAGTCGAGGCAAGAGCCTGGCTAAAGGAAATATAGGAATCATTTGAGATTCTAAATGATTGACGAATCACAAAAGACTATTTTTGTCACTTACCCTCCTAAGAGAGAGACCACCCGCCGGTGAAAGGCCAAGGAAGGCACAGAGCAAGAGATTATAATAAACTGATTTAAGTTCAGTCAATTGTTTTCAGGAAAGTACTTCCCAAGGTTATGGAGATAGTGTAAAAGCTTTAGAGCCGGAACAAAGGCAGACGAGTATGATGAATTGTGAATCTAAGTTGTAAAAGTTGTCAAGATTCGTTCTAAGGGCACGAATCCAGAATGACGGGATGTTTAAAATCAATGCTTATATTGTGATGGTTCATGAAATAATGATAAGAGAAAGGAAAATAAAAAGAAATTGAAGTGGAAAGGAATATAACGGCAATAGAGTTGGAGGAATGATAAGGGAGTTGGGTATGAGGAAACCCTAAAGACTCGTAGCAATAGAAATAGAAAAGAATGTAATCGTCAGGATGAGGGTGATTCACCATGAGTTAAAATTGATGGTTGAAGGCATAAGAGATACATATATTTTATCCCCTGTAAGTTGGGAGGATTCGAGGAAACCTTGAGATAGTTCGAAGGATAAATAATGAGACGCGGATAGACTGAGGAGACAATGAAGTAAGAAATTAGGAAAATTGGATGAAGGAAGTGACCTTCAAGAATGTGAAGTGTAAGACCGGTGGCTTGATACCCAGAAAGGGAGACGCCAGGTATGAAAGATATCCCAACATTGAGATGACTGTTGAGATAAACAACAAAAGTAAATAAGGAATTATTAAGAAGAAGTTCACGTTGAACACGACCAATATCTTCCAGAACATCCTTGTTATCGTTACCAGATTAGGCAAGAAAAGCGGATAACCGTTGTTATCTTTTGGAGGCCATTTTGATTAACCTCATTTTGTATACAGATGTTATTGTGAAATTAGGCATATACTATCGAGGTGGGAATGATTGAATAAGACACCCTTATCAGGGATATATGACTTGATTTATCCATGGAAGGATGCAGGTACCTTTTAAAGGTGGAATTAAGGATAGAACATCGGTAACTTAAAATGAATCCTAGGGGAATGCATAAAGGTTGGCATTTCACCCTTAATAGGGACAGTATGAGTTTTGACAGTATGATTTGGAAAGGGTTAAGGTAACAACAACCTTTAAGAATCAGTGGAGAAATTTTTCAGAAGTATATAGACAATGGTTTTAGTATTAGTAAATGGTATTTTGATATGCCCTGTATCTAGGGAATACAGAAGGAACGATTCAAGGATAACCTTAGAGTTTTTACAAGGAGAAAGGTAAAATTCAAAATTTTCAAGAATAGAAATGTTGATAAAGGAAATATGATGTAATTATATTGATGCCAAGTGAGGCACGTGTTAAACCACGAGAAGGTGTGGATCGAACCAGTAATGGTCGAAATTGTTCAGGGCAATTAGGACTTAAGATAAAAGATGTTCTAATTATGATTGAGAGTCAGTCATGACAGTGATTAACCTCTAAAGACTGAGGCAATAACTTATGGAAAAATGGTAATTTTTTTTTTACTCATCATATTTTAAGGAAAACATCTTCACATAAGCTGTGATTGAAATAAGGTAGAAAATTTATTTGGAGATGGTTAAAATGACATTGACTATAAGGAAAATTTTACTATCAGGAAAGGCCAAAGAGGTGGCCGACACTTTAAAGGTAAGAGGATAATTATAGGCGCTCATGCCAGAGGAATACAGTGATAATGGTTGAAGCCGTCAAGGTTGTATTATGGTTTAGAAGATTGACATTCCTTCTGATGACTGTGCAATACCCAACCGTAATAGTAGTTGGTAAAGGTTTAATTCGTGTGATCACCATGAGCGGGCTATCTATCTCAGAAGGAACTACCCGGAGGATAATCCCGGACCATGTTTCAAAAAGGACTAAACGAACCTTGAGTTAAGTCTTCTATTTAAGGCATACGAGTAAGAATGGTATTAACCTGCTATCGTTGCTTTGATTGAAACTCTTCTGTAATTTTATCTGCTTCATGTCAGGTATGTATGTCAGGATCAGGAGTGTTCTTCATGAATCATGAATGGTGATTATATTACCTCCTTAGAAGAATTTTATACGACATATATGGACTCCGTATGGTTAGATATTAAGATTTCATGGAAAGTGAATGATGACAGTAGGTCAGTGGTGGACCATAGTAAGGCAGCAATGATTCTGTGAGTAATGAGCTGATTACAACCATGAGAGTTGTATTGGAATGGATGTTGAGATTAAGTACCACTAATCGGGTCGTGGTAGTGTATAAGTTATCATTGATAGACTAATTAAGTAGAGTATCTACCTATTGAATATTTATTCCTTCCTATCAATAGAGAGTCGTATTACTATACGAGGAAGGTTGCGATGCAAGCATGGAATTCTAGTAACGATGATGTCTAGAATGAGATCCCAGATTCGATTTTCAATGTCAAGGGAGTTTCAAAGGTGATTGTGTATAAGCTCGAGGAAGAGCATGGGTCCATAGAATGATGGACGGAATAGCAAAAATATTTAGGCATGCGAAATACGATGCTATAATACTTGATGTTGGTATAAATACATATATGTTTTGTTCTCCAATGACAAACCTCTATAGTTCAGAGGTAGATTCCAAGCCAGATATTTTATGGCAATAATTTTTTTTTTTACGAATATACAATTCTCTTCAGTTCATTCTTTTCTCTTCTTTTCATTTCATGTAAACTGAGAAGAACAACCCTTCCAGAAGGGGAGGTATTGCCGAATGACTATCTATCTGTGTGATAGAAGCCTAGTAGGATACCATCTATTGTTTAATTGCTTGTCAAGTACTAAAGGCTGGCCACCTTCTGTACTAACTATGCGATATAACAAGTGTTCATGATCATAGTGATCTCTCAACAAATTCCTTTACTTCTATATGATTGATCAAACTTTGGGAAATAGAAACAGCTGAAAAAGGAGTAATAAAGTTGTGGTAGTATTCGGAATGGAAACACATTCGTGATACTAAGGTTGACGTGGTTATTAAAAGGTTATAGAACGCTAACGAGCAAAAGTATAACTAGTATAATATTAGGAACGGAAGGTTGTAGCGATTACGAACTGGAAAAGAATGGGTATTGAGAAGCAAAAGCTCTAATGCTAAACGCTATAATGAGAGTCTGTGCAATAGACTTGAAATAATTTGGAATGATCAGTTATCACAGATTGAGTTTTCTTACGACGATAGATCATATGTCAGTATTGAGATATCGCCTTATGGGATCCTTGAGGGAAGACCATGTTGATCTCCCTTATGTTAGGATGAAGTTGTAGAGCGCAAAATGCTCGGACCAGCAGTGGTCCAAAGGACCAAGGATATGATAGATCTAATCAGAGGACGGCTGGTAGTAGCCCAAGATGGACATGATAAGTATGTTGATTTTATGGATAATCCTTATAAAAATAATCGAAGTAGAAGTTTTAAAACTCATACTTGAAATGAATAATAAATAACCAAAGATATACTTATACGAAAGTACGATCTTTATTTGAATAATCGAAAATAAGTTTGATTATCGAACATTATTCTTTAATAAAATAAAGAATATTAATTAGTAAATCATCGGAGTCATAAGTCCTCAAATGAATATTCAAATAATATTCATTAAATAGAATAAACGGAGTCATAAGTCCTCAAATGAATATTCAACTAATATTCATTGAATAGAATAAACAGAGTCATAAGTCCTCGAATGAATATTCAAAGTAATATTCATTAAATAAATAAACGGAGTCATAAGTCCTCGAATGAATATTCAAGATAATATTCATTAAATAAAATAAAGCTATCGAATAAACCTTATTCGATTAATAGTTTTAAAAACTATATCAACATATATATATATAAATATATATATAATATACCCGGGAACATCAACTCCCGGTTTTAGAAAATGTTCACCTTTGGGTCCCCTATACTAAGGGTATACGCAACTACTGCTTATATCTAGCATAGGTATTATGCAAATATAAGCATTGGAATCAACATATAGATATCAAGATTACGAAACAGACATGCATATAAACCATATCAGCATGCTCCAATATATCGCAAGATTTGCTAATTAACCATCATGCATCTATCACAAGATAATGCATATACATATATACATCACAACAACAGTATAACGGGTAGAAAACTTGCCTGAGTGTTCCCGGATAGACTTAAGCTTAGAGTGGGTCTGATAACCTATGAACAACAACATAAGTCGGAATTAAACTCCGATCGTTTAAGAAACTAGACTTTAACCAATTGAACCCTAACGTTCGCTTATGGTCACTTCTACGCTTAACGAATCACATAAGTCGTTCGAGTACCCTCGGCTCCACCATTTTTAATAAATTAACCATTAAGAATTTTAGGGCGATTCTTTCGCGAGTACTCTACCAACTGCCTAACACACTTTACATAATTGTTTCATACTCAAACTAGTCATTTAAGGGCCTTAACCAAGGTTTCAAAGGAAGGCGAGGGTTAATGATTCTTTCGCGAAATACCGTTACTTAAAATGGTCGTTTCTCCTAA
Source organism: Apium graveolens (assembly GCF_009905375.1). Taxonomy (NCBI): domain Eukaryota; kingdom Viridiplantae; phylum Streptophyta; class Magnoliopsida; order Apiales; family Apiaceae; genus Apium; species Apium graveolens. The sequence goes on along the minus strand of NC_133648.1, from coordinate 16,015,132 downwards.
ACCGTACATCGGATTCAAGCGAACCATATATCAAAACGAAGCTCGCAACATGAACTATCTAATCATGGCAATGGTCAAAACCTAACAGTGAGTTCACGGGTCTTGATGTTAAGAACAAAAGCAGTCTGAGGTAAATCGGGCATTACGACGGCTATGTTTACGCGATTACCAAATTTTAAACCACTCCAAACAACCACCATTCAACTCACAACCAACAATACAACCAACCCTCATCCAAACCTTACTACATCAGTCCCCAAACCTCAAGATTTTCCAATTTATACAACCTCACACATGAACTACTAGCTATACTTAAGTTTCATTAACTATAAACAAGATTTCAACATCCAAATCACTACAAATCCAATCCAAACTCTAAAAACACAAGCATCATGCTTCTCATTTACTATAACCATCTAAACCATCTCAAAGTAAAGTTAAGGTTTGGAGGTGTTATACCTTCCTTGGAGTGATTAGAGTAGCTAGAAAGCCTTAAGAAGCCTTGAGATAGCTTAGGAATGCTTGGATCTTAAAGGAAATCAAAGAAAATAAAGTTAGTAATCTTGAAAACACTATTCATTATCTTCTTCCTTGATTTATTGAAAGAGATTCATGAAGAAATAGAAGCTTAAACTCCTAGGATATGCTTATCTAATCATAAGGAACCTTGGATAATTACCTTGAAATTTAACAATGCTTGGAACTTGGTTTTTGAATTTTCTTCTTCCTTGAATTGGAAAAGGCCGAGAGCTTCTTCTTGAAATGGGGAAAGTCAACTTGTGTTTTGTGTTTTTGATTTGTTTTGCTTGGTTGTTTCCTTTTGTTTTGCTTAATTACCTTTTAACCATGGTAAAATTTGTGTGGCTTGTAATCAACCAACAATCCCTCCATTTGTCATGCTTATGTCACCATGCCTATGTCATCCATTTGCCACATGTCTCTTCCTTGTGGTTTGATGATATCACAATCCTTGGCTTTTTGTACAATCTTGTCTCTTGGTCGCTTATTTGTTTTACGGTTCACTTAACTTTCATTCTCGTTTATCGTTTGAGAGATCATACCCGGGATCTTATTACTTGGGTTCCCCTAAACCCTTCTTAATAATTTATATTCCTTTTATGATCCTCTCTTATAATCCTTGAATTTAAATCTTTTTAATCATGTTACCTTATACTCAATTCTTTCGGTGTCTGGTGGATTTTCGGGAAAAATCAAAGTGTTCAAATTTGGATTCTGACGATCTTTGCATACACTTATATACCACATAGAGTACTAATAATATCTCAGAAGATCAATAAAAGAACCCCTACATAGTGTGGTATGAAAAGTTTTCTTATTCAGCATAATCAGCAAAATCACTATTCATAAGGGTTTCAAAAATTCCAAAAATTTGGGGTTATTACATTTGAGTTGTGCCTTTGAGACTTCATTGACTGCATCATAGACTTCACTAGGTGTCAGTACCTTAGAATTGCTGCCCAGAATTGTCAAGTAGTCTTCCTTGAACTTAGCTAGAACAACCTCCATATCCAGATTATAGTCCTTGTTTAGCCAAGCATCACAGTTGCCATCCTGTTCAGCTTCATTAACAATTTTGTTCTGTTATTCTTGGACATCTGATTGATTGGAAAATATGATTGCTTGATAGTCCTGGTTAGACATGTCAGAAATCAGCAATTATTAAGAGATTTCAGCTAGGCCTCCAAGCTGATCTACCCTGAATTCTTCAAGATTTGTATGAGATGCAGTTTCTTGGAGCCAGTTAGAGACAAGGTGTGGTTGTGGTGGTTGAGAGGTTGATGGTTGTTGTAGGGGATCAGAACCACCTGTGACTAAAGTCACAGTTTTACTCGCAAATTGCTCTGTGTTTGTGACAGTGTGTTGTCCTCCACTTGTAGTGGGGACCTCCAATTGAATTGGAGGGAATTTGACTGGGTTACTTTCATGTATACCAGCCTCAAACCCTTGTGTGTCTTGTACCACACTGTCACCTGAAAGTGCTATACTTGCCTTCCCTATGACAGGATCATTGGCAATTGTACTCCCAGCTTTAATTGTCAAAGCAATTTCAGCTAGGATTTTGAGGGGAGTTGTCCCTTCATGAGGAATTTCCAATTGAATTAGAGATAATTTAGATAGCCCCCCTCAGGAGTACTACCCTCAAACCTTACAGTCTGTAAAGATTGATTTGCACATAAAGGTGCATTTGAGACATCCATGGGGTCTTCAGTAAAAACTGATGAATCCCCCATAGTTTTGATGGTGTCATCAAGGTCTACCCCAGCTAGTAGCCTCTCACCATCTAAATGAGGTGTCTGGGTCGTGAGCAAGGTTTCTTGAACCAAGTCACTTAATTTTTCTTGCACTTAAGAATTAGATTCAAGTGCATTTGGAAGAGAAGAAATTTTAGAAATTAAGGAGTGTTGTTCAGATGTGAGTGTTGGCAGCTCCCCCTGAATGAATGAGGGAGCTTCAAAAGATGTGCCCTCACTGTGTGTGCCATCCTTATTCCTCCTACCATACACTTGAATTGTTTCAGGTACAGGCTGTGCAGACTCTGTACAAGGTGCATTGGGGTGAATGCTCTTTTCAATAGACACACCCTGTTGAGAGGATGCATCTTGAGTCTGTTTAGTCCCCATTTTTACAACTACATCCTGTTGGGAGGGTACAGAGGTGTCTTGAGTGGTCAGCTCAGATTTCTTACTCTTCTTTGGTCTCTTGACCAAGGGTGACTTAGTTTCAGTTTGGTCCTCACCACTCTCAGTTTTAACTGCTAAGATTGCCTCATTTCTCTTTCTTTTACTCACCTCATCCTTTTGAGAAGATGAGGTGGTTGGTTTCCTATCTATAAAGGGTTTTGAAGAAATGGTTTCAGCTTGGGAAGATTCTTGTGGGTGTTCCTGTGTTTGTAATTTCACAAGTTCAGAGATCATAGTTGTGCTAGATTGTACATTTGACCTCATATCAGGAATTGGCTAAGGGTAAGTCCTAAACCTCTCCAACATAAATGGAGTGATTTTCAGACTTATATTTACCTTATTCTTTGTAGTAAGTAAACCAAATATTATCTTGGACACTTGTTTACAATTGCATATTTTTGTGTTATCTATACCATTTAACAAATGAATGTCTCCTAATTTATGATTTAAAGTGGACATAATAAATCTAGAAAAGAAAATTTACTTACCTCTAGCCGACAGGGGCATTGTTAGCCTGGTTGAAAGCTCTTTCAGGATCAACAGACCAACATTCAAGTGTCTGTTCTGGGCAATTGAATACACCAACTTTTGCACCACACTTGAGATGTTATCATACCTTGTCTTCCTGCATGTGAAGGCCCTCACCATAGAATCAAAGACAAATGACCACTCCTTCCTTAGATTTATCCTGTTCAAGCTTGACGAGTTGATTCTTTCACCATAATTGATGAAGTCCAGATACTCAGTCAGCTCATCAGGAGTTGGCACCTCCACCAAGTTTGCAGTGGGAAATCCCAAGGCTATGTTCATATCTTGCTCATTAAACTCAATTTGTTGTCCTCCAACTGAGCAAGTCACCACCAGAGATAAAGAATTGTCATTCATTACAGTCCTTATGTTAGTCCCTAACAATACAACAAGAATTACAAAAGGGGGGTTGAATGTAATTTTAGGAACTTTTCCAAAACTTAAAATGTTCTTGCTTGATAGAATATGAAAGTAATAAAAACACAAATGCTTTTAAAACTTTCTGGTGGATTTGAAAGTATCCACTAGAGATATATATATATATATATATATCAATTAGAACTCGGTGAAGCTAAAATGGCTCACAGCTGCTTTACAAGTTTGAACAATCAAACTACAGAGAGATTCTTAACAAGTACAGCTTTATCTATCTCTCCTTGAAAATGTGTTTGCTTAGTTAATTGTTCTACTAGCTACATTTGGTTTATATACCACCAAGTTTTCATGTGAAAAAGACAAGATAATAAAACAAAATATATCTAGTCTAACTCTATGCTGTTTCACTACTCTATTCCAGTATCTTTAAATATCTTATCAAATTCTAAATTAATTCAGCACACCAAGAGCGTAGTAATATTGATGGAAGCAGCTCGGAGTAGACAAAGAAAGAAGACGAGATTGTATCGAGAGAGAATATGAGTATATAAATAGGACCAGTAGTGTTAGTAAAAGTTTCACCTTGAAAGAGGTTGGATAGGTCTGAATAGAAGGGACAAGTTGAGTCCTAAATTTAGTAAACCATTCGAAGTACTGATAAATATAGATAAAGTTGTTCATGAGTAGGTGTTACCGTCACAACAGTATGTACATATAATGTATTCTGCGTGTCAATATTAAGGTGATAAGTATCTGATTCGAATCAAGTGATTGATCAGGAGCCAATGGGGCTCTTGTCCGAGTTTGTTCTGCATATAGTGATCGATCCAAATTCTTAATCGTTAAAGGCGAATCCATTGAAATGAGTGTATATATATAGTAAATGCGTTTGAAATCTTCAAGTAGAAGAGTCTACTTGGAAACTAGAGTCAGATATGCTTGACAAATATCCTCACTTATTTAGTTAGACCAGATTCTGAGGACAGAATCTTTTTAAGGGGGGATGGATATAACGACTCGTGTACTTTTGAATTATTTAAATATATAATTGTGGAAGTATTAATTAACTAAAATATGTGTCTTGGTTTTGGCAGCGGTGTGTTGATATATACTATTTATCTGTGAATTTTTAGTGTAAAGGATTGGAATGTGTAGCTAAAAGTTGAGCTATATGGTTCTGTTTTATTTTAAAGGTGATTTTATTACAGTTTTAAATCCGTAAATATTTGGATTTTCTCTAAAATTAGTTTTATGATTTATAATTGCAATAATTATTTTTGGGATTTTACAAAATTTAGAAATCAATATTTTATCAATTATTTAACCCTGTATGATTTTCTGATTGCATTTAATTGCAAAATCTGTATTTAATTCCAGAATTCTTCAAAAATTATGAAAGCCTTATTTATCTAAGTTTGGTATATTCCAAGAATTTTAAAATTATTTTGGGAATTTTTTTTTAGATTAATTTCACCCGCGCGTTATTTCGCTTATTCGTTAAAAGCGGGTATAGATTGCATTTCAGAAATTATTTTAAAATTTTAAAATTTATATTTTTATAAACTTCGGGATATTTGTAACATTTTGAGACTAATTTCGTGATTTTCTGAATTTGTTTTAAGTGCAGCTCGGTTCATTAATTATCAAATGCGGGTACGAGTTACATTTCGAATATACTTTAAAAATTATAAAAAATTTATTTTTAATAACTCTGAATTATTTGTAACATTTTAAGAATTTATTTGGAATTTTCAGGATTATTTTTATTTGCACAATCATATCATTAAATGCCAATTTCGGGTCAAGTAAAGCCTGCAATTGAGAATTCAGTACACGTGTTGAATTTTAAGCTCGTTCAGGACCACGTATTGGCTGTGGATTGGTTAAATATTAAAAAAACACAGAAGGGTAACAACACAAACACGCGCACAAGAGGGGGAGTTGTCTCTCATTTTTCTCGCCGAAATCTCTCTGCTCCGGTGCTCTCACTTCTCTCTCTATCTGATTTCTTGGTCTCTCCTCTCTCAATCTCTATCCCTCCACTCTCTTCTAACACGCTTTACCTCTCTCCGTTTTCTAATTTCACGGCGCTTCGCCGCCCCTGCCCGCAGCTTTTCCGGTTTCTTGTTGCTGCCATACTTTCCGGTGAGCCGCTGTGTTACATGTTGGTCTCGGTTCTGTTTCTGTGATCGATTATACATATATATACATGTACTTATGTATGTGTGTATAGATGTGTGTATAGAAGATGGGTTCGCTGTATTGTTGTCCTATATTTTCCGGTCTGTGCCGGCTGTGTTCGGTGTTATTTCCGTTTGTGGTGATGTTTTAGTGACTGTGTGATTTCGATTTAAATCAATGATTTCCTCTGTGATTTTGTGAATTAATAATCGATTGAATTATTCGGATGTAGAAGAATAAAAATAAATTATTGGCGAAATTCCGACAGAAAACCCGTATTGGCACCGTTAGAATTATGCCGCCGTCGGCGATGAACTCGTTGAGCCGACGGATTACTGGTGATGATGATTCGTGAGCCAAGTAATAAATTATAAATTTTATTTTATTACTCTCGAAATAAAAGTTCTCGGGATAATTTAGATTGTGTTATTGGATTGGATTGTGATGACTGGTTGTTGTGATTTGACGTCGATTTATTGCTTCGACGGGTTAGCCGATAAATAAAGGAGATGCTGTCCGATTTCCGAGGAAATTGAACTACGGAAATACGGGAGCGTATCCGGGGATTATTGGGACGTCGAGTGAGTATAAATAAATACATATACGTATATTTTATACAAAACTCGATTGTATGTTGTAGTGAGACTTTTTGCCAAAACCAATAACCCTAATTTCATACAATAAAGAGTATACGTATTTTCTAACTCGAGAACGTGAACCCTAATTGTGGTTTGTGTTATTATAATGAATGATTACGAGTCGGAATATGCTATTGTATGGGTAGGTGATTAGCAAGGATATGTCAAGCATAACTGAGTGTCTAACATAGAGTATTTCGCCCCTGTAGGTTCTAGTCGGGAAAACCGAAAGTGGACGTTGGACTAAAGATGACCTAGTAGTCAGTCGACGAGCTCAGTAGAGTTTCAACAGAAAAACCTGAGTGTCGAAGTCGAATCTAATGTGATCTAGTGATTGGACGTTAAAGCCTGAGCGATAGAGTCGGCTCAGAGTTGATCAGTAATAGTAGTAAAGCCCTGTAAGGCAAGTACTTCTGAACTTTTCTTCAAGATATATCGCAAATATTTTCGAACTGTTTCATAACATGTTGCTATTATTCAAAATAACTCATATTTTATATTGCAAGTGTTTTAATTTATTTAACCTTGAACCCTGATTTTTCTTGATCTTGAGCCATAAGCCTTATTCTTTGTAAACCATCCTTTATTGATTTTCATATACCAAACCACCCAAATATTATACTGCTCCCCAAATGTATAGCTACCAAACACCAAACATGTAACACCCCCAGATCCGGGGTCAGGGATCCGGGTCGTCACGGTCTTTCTTTCCACAATATCACTTCACTTAATTAATAATAATAACCTTATGCTGTGACCCCACACTAACACACACCACAACCCGTTATAGTCTCAGAGATGAAATAGAAATAAGTACAAGTCTTTGAATCCACAATTTAAAAGTTATTACAACCCAAAACGATTACTTGATAAATTTATAGTTAATTGCCATTATCTGCCACAAGTTATAATTATACATAATTGATTCTCAAAAGTAGATGGTCTGATCTACAATAGATCTACCTCTGCAGCTATAGCAGCTACAACATCATCGGGAAGACGCGGGACGCTTCCCACGCGCTTGCGCTGGGTCTGCTGGAGTCTGGCCATCTTTCCTAACTGTTGTTGTGTGATGAAGAAATAAAGCAAGAGTGAGCCTTACAGCTCGCAAGATAATACATAGTGATAACAATAATATAAGTATCTAAATGGATACTTACTAAAATCTTTTACCAAGTGTAAGATAATTACTTACTAGATATAAGTAAAAACAAGGGATGAAGTTACCAAATACTTCACTATACTTATATCACTTATAAAGCTACTTGAACTACCACTGTTCAAAGTATAAAGAGTTTTCAACAGTTCATCTCAATGTTGAGATATCTTTCATACCTGGCATCTCCCTTTCTGGGTATCAAGCCACCGGTCTTACACTTCACATTCTTGAAGGTCACTTCCTTCATCCAACTTTCCTAATTTCTTACTTCCTTGTCTCCTCAGTCTATCCGCGTCTCATTATTTATCCTTCGAACTATCTCAAGGTTTCCTCAAATCCTCCCAACTTACAGGGGATAAAATATATGTATCTCTTATGCCTTCAACCATCAATTTTAACTCATGGCGAATCACCCTCATCCTGACGATTACATACTTTTCTATTTCTATTGCTACGAGTCTTTAGGGTTTCCTCATACCCAACTCCTTTATCATTCCTCAAACTCTATTGCCTTTATATTCCTTTCCACTTCAGTTTCTTTTTATTTTCCTTTCTCTTATCATTATTTCATGAACCAACACAACATAAGCATTGATTTCAAACATCCCGTCATTCTGGATTCGTGTCCTCAGAACGAATCTTGACAACTTTTACAACTTAGATTCATAATTCATCATACTCGTCTGCCTTTGTTCTGGCTCTAAAGCTCTTACACTATCTCCATAACCTTGGGAAGTACTTTCCTGAAAACAATTGACTGAACTTAAATCAGTTTATTATAATCTCTTGCTCCGTGCCTTCCTTGGCCTTTCACCAGCGGGTGGCCTCTCTCTTAGGAGGGTAAGTGACAAAAACAGTCTTCTGTGCCTCATCGGTACTCAAAATCTCAAAGGATTTCTCCATTTCCTTTAACCATGCCCTTGCCTCAACTGGGTCGGCTGATCCGTGGAACTCAGGGGGCTTAAGGGACTTAAAAGCCCTGAAAGAGTTTGCCACAGTATTGTTATTTCCTTGAGGGGGTGGGTTGGGTTGACGTTCCAAATTCTGCCTTAGGAGTTGCATGAACTGGCCCATGGGATCCATGCCTGGGTTTGGTACTGGTTGCTCAACCTCAGTTTCTCCTTCTTCAGCCTCTATCTCAAATCCCTCAACATCATATGTTTCCTCTTCCTCTTCATACAGGGAGTCATCCTGTTCCACATAATCCACATCTTCCTCTTCACTGTGTTCCTGGTTCCTATCATCCTGGTTATGGCTTCCCTGGTCCTCAGATCCAGGGTTCGCCCTAGTTCCAATCTTTCTTGGCGGCATGATTCTGATAATAATAAAAAAAATTATTGGGAAAATTCAACGTTAGGTCACAATCATATACAACATTGTGCCTTGCACAGCTCTTATAATGGGGAGAACGTATATCACAATTCTATTATTTTAAGAAAGTTCTAATACGAAGTGCAGTAATAATAATGATAAAAACAGTGATCCCGTCACTAATGAACTGAACCAAAGGAAACAAATATATACATAATGCGAGAAATACATAGTTTGATCTGGTCAAAAGTACAACAGTGCTACAGTCATCTGTCCCAAAAGTGATACACAAGAGTCTATCTGTCTAGTCAGAAAAAGGGATGCTATATACAAGTCAACTATCCCGGAAAATTGGCTCTTACTAAGGCCTCGGCTAACTAGACAACTAGACTATTCCATCATCAATCCTGAATCACACACCGGAGCGGGTCAGCTCCCATACCCTTTCCATCGCACGACGGAAGATATAGTCGGCCTGCCGCCTGGAGATCCTACCATGCCTGTCCCCCTGGAGCGATCTGAGCCTCGCTCGGGATGTGAGCTCTATCCCCGTAAGCTCCCTCCTCAAGGACCGGGGTATAGAAGCCCTAGTCTCATAAGCTCGTGTACGCCTACCCGCCCTCTCTGCATCCAACTCCCTCCTGGCCTCATCCAGTCCGCCCTCGGCAACAGCCACTCGAGTCCTCAGAACATCCTGAACATATCCATGTGCTAACGAAGACTGCCTGTGGGCAGGGTCAAGAGGTGGTGAATCCGGAGCCGCTGAGGGTGCCTCCTCGGTCTGCCTAGGCTCGGAAGTATGGGTCTCTGAGCTGTCATCATCGGGAATCCAGGATAGTGGTGGAGGGGTAGGGGCTCTGACCACCGGAAGTCTGGGTAATGGGGTACCAGCATACACTACCATAGGTCCAACACGCTCCTCAGCTACTGGGACCTCATCCAGGTCCTCCTCATCTGGAATAGCAATAACCTTTGTCTCTGACTCCTCTGAGGGGTCCTTCTCATCTGAAATAGCAATGACCTCCGTCTCTGACTCCTCTGAGGGGTCCTCCTCATCCTCCTCCATCTCAGGCTCCTCCTGATCCTCAACATCTAGCAATGCCTCATCATGCTCACGGTCGAACATCTCAGGGTCCTCTATCTCAGGCGCCTACACATTAAACGAGCTAAGTTACTATCATGATACTTATAAGGGTTCCCGTAAGGGTTTTAACTGTCAGCACTACTTTAAGTAGTCCGACTATGAACTTGGCAAGAGTTCTTATTATCTTAGTGAACTTATTATTTTAACGTCATATCATCTCTGAGGTTTATAACGCTTAGCTCTGATACCATTTCTGTAACACCCCCAAATCCGGGGTCGGGGATTTGGGTTGTCACGAGTTCCATTTCCCTTAATAACACTCAATCTTAATAAACAATCAACTACTCTGTACTTTGACCCCACAATAAACACACACACCACAAGTTATAGTCTCAGAGATGAATATCCAAAAATAACACGAGTCATTTTATTCCAAAATTATATGCCAATACACTTTAAAAGGGTTTCTGAATAAATTTACATTTCTTTGCCATTATTACAATTGATAAAGATACATAAGTCTGGTACATCAAAAGTTGAAAGCCTAGCCTATTGGTAGTTCCTACCTCAGCTACAGCGACATCAACGCCTATAGGAAACTGCGGAACATTTCCTATCCGCTCACGAATTGGGAGCTTGGTCCTGTTCATCTTTTCTATCTGTTGTTGTGTGATGAAAGAAGAAAGTAAGGGTGAGCAGCAAGCCCACCAAAATAATATGTATAATGATTAACAATATATGAGCCTTCTCATAGTACTCATGAAAGTCTTGGTCAAAAGAAATGGACCAAGTTTGATATCTTAATGCGATGAAGTCGCAAAATATTCAGTATATATACTTATATACTTTTCAAAATCTTGGAAGTCCTCTTCCATGCCTAATATACACAAAGTTCCAGTTTATAACTGTATAAAAATATCGTTGCAAGGTGATCTCATATATCTTACCTTGTCTCAACGTTTTTGTGAAAATCTTTGTCATGCATAAGATAATCATTAACCAGATATAAGTTGAAAAAATGAATTTACAAGACACTCTAGTATACTTATATCTTTTCCAAATACTACTTGAACTACCACCGTTCAAGTTATAATCAGTTTCAAAAGTTCATCACACTGATGAGACTACAAGATAAGACTTGAATAGATTCAATCTTTGAAATATCATTTGAAAGAAATGAAGTTATGAGATACTTCATTAAGTCCTGATATATATATACACTTATATATATATACATTTCATACACTCCTTGAAAACCTCTGTTATGAAAATTATAAACAGAGTTGCAATATCCAATGAATTTGGAAAGGAGAAAACCTTGGCATAAACCTGATATCTTGCTGATCAGGCAAAGATACCAATAAGTAACCTTTTCTACTAGTAGATGGACGAATTCCCCACTGGTCATCACCCTGGCCGCAATAGGACCTTATGCTGGACTGCCACTCAGCCACTTACGCATTTGATGGACTCCCACTGAGCCACTTATACTTTCATGGACGCCCACTGAGCCCATGTTGCTTATGCCGACTCGACATATGGACTTACTTCCCGAACGTTGGGTAAGTAATCAGTTCATTTACCAAAACAGCAACCTTGTTGCGAATATAAAATACACCACAGAGCCGGATCCCTCTGGTTTTGAGCGAGTATTTAAATCCCCTTTAAAAAGGAAGATCTTAAATATATAAAAATGAGTTTTGGGATCCGCTCTAACTTTTAAAAATCATTTTAAAGACTCGAAAACACTTTAAAGAGTGTTTGGAGTAATGCTGATTTAATAAAGTAAATCAGTCCCAATATATTAGAAAATATCTGAATATTATTATTTAAATAATATTCCCATAAAGAATAATCTTTATACAAATAATTGAAGTAGAAGTTGTAAAACTTATACTTGAAATGAGTATTAAATAACCAAAGATATACTTATACGAAAGTACTATCTTTATTTGAATAATCAAAAATAAGTTTGATTATCGACACCTTATTCTTTAATAAAATAAAGAATATATCTCAGCAAATAATCGGAGTCATAGGTCCTCAAATGAATATTCAAATAATATTCATTAGTTAATATAAACTGAGTCATAAGCCCTCGAATGAATATTCGAAATAATATTCATTAAATAAAATAAAAGGAGTCATAAGTCCTCGAATGAATATTCAAGTAATATTCATTAAATAATATAAAGTTATCGAATAAACCTTATTCGATTAATAGTTTTAAAAAAACTATTCATATATATATATATATAAAAATATATATATATATATATCATATACTCGGGAACATCTACTCCCGGTTTTAGAAAAGGGTTCACCTTTGGGTCCCCTATACTCAGGGTATACGCAACTACTGCTTATCTCTAGCATAGGTATTATGCAACTAGTAAGCATTTGAACCAACAGATATATATTGGAAAGAATGCGAAACAGGCATGCATATATATATACCATAGCAGCATGCTTCAATATATTGCAACATTTGCTAATTAACCAACATGCATCTATCGCAAGATAATGCAAATACATATATTCATCACAACAACAGTTATAACGGGTAGAAAACTTGCCTGAGTGCTCCCGGATAGACTTAAGATTAGAGTGGGTCCGATAAACTATGAACAACAACATAAGTCGGAATTAAATCCCGGTCGCTTAAGAAACTAGACTTTAACCATTTAGAGTCCTAACGTTCGCTTTCGCGCTTAACGATTTACTTAAGTCGCTCGAGTACCCTCGGCTCCACCATTTTTAATAAATTAACCATTAAGGGTTTTAAGGCAATTCTTTCGCGAGTACCTTACCAACTGCCTAATCCAGTTTACATAATTGTTTCTTACCCCAATTAGTCATTTAAGGTCCTTAACCAGGGTTTCAAAGTAAGGCGAGGGGTAATGGTTCGGTCACGAAACACCGTTACTTAAAACGGTCGTTTCTCCTAAATCGTACATCAGATTCAAACGAACCACATATCAAAACGAAGCTCATAATATGAACTATCTAATCATGGCAATGGTCAAAACCTAACATGGAGTTCTCGGGTCCTGATGTTAAGAGCAAAAACAGTCTAAAGTAAATCGGACATTACGACGACTATGTTTACGCGATTTCCCAAATTTTTACCATTCCAAATCATATCAATCCAACTACCAATCAACAACAAATCAAGATACACATCAATGCTACTGATTTAAGTCATAATAAGCTCAAGGATCTCAATCCAATCATATATTATAACATCTCCAAATTCAACTAAACTACTTAACAATTAAGCTCGAATCATGCTTATCATTCAAATTACTACTCATCAATCCAAACCATCTCCAAACTTCAAGATTCAAACTTATTACTAAAGGGTGTGAAGATTTATACCTTTCTTGGAGGGTGTAAAGTTACTAGGAAGCCTTATGGAGCCTCCTACAAGCTTGATCTTTCCAAAGAAATCAAGAACACAAAGTTAGGCTTTAAAGTTTCTAAAAGTCCGATTGAAAGAACTGTAAAAATGAAGGTCTTACCATGCTTATTTGGACAAGACTTGTGAACAAGAGTTGTAGGCCATCTTAATACCTTTCCAACGAGCTATAGAACACAACATTTGAGTGAGTATTGAAGGAGATATGGCAGTTTGAAGTTGCTGTGTTTATTTTGGCCGAGAGCTTGATGAAGAAAAGGGAAGAGCTTTTGTGTTTTTTGTGATTTGTTTTGATTTGCCTTGGTTGGTTTTGATTTGTTTTTGGTTAATTACCTTTTTAACCTTGAACTTTGTGTGGTTATCATTCATCCACACCTCCTTCCCCCCTATGTCATGCTTATGTCACCTTGTGATGTCATCATCCCTTACTTGCCCTCTTCTTATTGGTTGGATGACCTCATCATCCCTAACCTCCTTGATTAACTCCTAATTATTTGCCTAATGACCGCTGATCTGTTATACGGTTCGCTTAACTTTCGTTCTCGTTTCTCGTTTAAGGGATCATACACGGGATCTTATTACTTGGGTTTCCTTAACCTTTTTCAATACATTATAATCCTTTTATGATCCTCTCTTATAATCCTTTAATTTAAATCTTTTTTATCTTGTTACCTTATACTCAATTCTTTCCGTATCTAGTGGATTTCCGGGAAAAATCAAAGTGTTCGGAATTGGATTCTGACGATCTTTACATACACTTATATACCATATAGAGTACTAATAAAATCTCAGAATATCAATAACAGAACCCCTACATAGTGTGGCATGAAAAGTTTCTTATTCAGCATAATCTGCAAAATCACTATTCATAAGGGTTTTAAAAATTTCCAAAAATTGGGGTTATTACAGTCCTTATGTTAGTCCCTAACAATACAACAAGAATTACAAAAGGGGGGTTGAATGTAATTCTAGGAACTTTTCCAAAACTTAAAATGTTCTTGCTTGATAGAATATGAAAGTAATAAAAACACAAATGCTTTTAAAACTTTCTGGTGGATTTGAAAGTATCCACTAGAGATATATATATATATATATATATATATATATATATATATATCAATTAGAACTCGGTGAAGCTAAAATGGCTCACAGCTGCTTTACAAGTTTGAACAATCAAACTACAGAGAGATTCTTAACAAGTACAACTTTATCTATCTCTCCTTGAAAATGTGTTTGCTTAGTTAATTGTTCTACTAGCTACACTTGGTTTATATACCACCAAGTTTTCATGTGAAAAAGACAAGATAATAAAACAAAATATATCTAGTCTAACTCTATGCTGTTTCACTACTCTATTCCAGTATCTTTAAATATCTTATCAAATTCTAAATTAATTCAGCACACCAAGAGCGTAGTAATATTGATGGAAGCAGCTCGGAGTAGACAAAGAAAGAAGACGAGATTGTATCGAGAGAGAATATGAGTATATAAATAGGACCAGTAGTGTTAGTAAAAGTTTCACCTTGAAAGAGGTTGGATAGGTCTGAATAGAAGGGACAAGTTGAGTCCTAAATTTAGTAAACCATTCGAAGTACTGATAAATATAGATAAAGTTGTTCATGAGTAGGTGTTACCGTCACAACAGTATGTACATATAATGTATTCTGCGTGTCAATATTAAGGTGATAAGTATCTGATTCGAATCAAGTGATTGATCAGGAGCCAATGGGGCTCTTGTCCGAGTTTGTTCTGCATATAGTGATCGATCCAAATTCTTAATCGTTAAAGGCGAATCCATTGAAATGAGTGTATATATATAGTAAATGCGTTTGAAATCTTCAAGTAGAAGAGTCTACTTGGAAACTAGAGTCAGATATGCTTGACAAATATCCTCACTTATTTAGTTAGACCAGATTCTGAGGACAGAATCTTTTTAAGGGGGGATGGATATAACGACTCGTGTACTTTTGAATTATTTAAATATATAATTGTGGAAGTATTAATTAACTAAAATATGTGTCTTGGTTTTGGCAGCGGTGTGTTGATATATACTATTTATCTGTGAATTTTTAGTGTAAAGGATTGGAATGTGTAGCTAAAAGTTGAGCTATATGGTTCTGTTTTATTTTAAAGGTGATTTTATTACAGTTTTAAATCCGTAAATATTTGGATTTTCTCTAAAATTAGTTTTATGATTTATAATTGCAATAATTATTTTTGGGATTTTACAAAATTTAGAAATCAATATTTTATCAATTATTTAACCCTGTATGATTTTCTGATTGCATTTAATTGCAAAATCTGTATTTAATTCCAGAATTCTTCAAAAATTATGAAAGTCTTATTTATCTAAGTTTGGAATATTCCAAGAATTTTAAAATTATTTTGGGAATTTTTTTTTAGATTAATTTCACCCGCGCGTTGTTTCGCTTATTCGTTAAAAGCGGGTATAGATTGCGTTTCAGAAATTATTTTAAAATTTTAAAATTTATGTTTTTATAAACTTCGGGATATTTGTAACATTTTGAGACTAATTTCGTGATTTTCTGAATTTGTTTTAAGTGCAGCTCGGTTCATTAATTATCGAATGCGGGTACGAGTTACATTTCGAATATACTTTAAAAATTATAAAAAATTTATTTTTAATAACTCTGAATTATTTGTAACATTTTAAGAATTTATTTGGAATTTTCAGGATTATTTTTATTTGCACAATCATATCGTTAAATGCCAATTTCGGGTCAAGTAAAGCCTGCAATTGAGAATTCAGTACACGTGTTGAATTTTAAGCTCGTTCAGGACCACGTATTGGCTGTGGATTGGTTAAATATTAAAAAAACACAGAAGGGTAACAACACAAACACGCGCACAGGAGGGGGAGTTATCTCTCATTTTTCTCGCCGAAATCTCTCTGCTCTGGTGCTCTCACTTCTCTCTCTATCTGATTTCTTGGTCTCTCCTCTCTCAATCTCTATCCCTCCACTCTCTTCTAACACGCTTTACCTCTCTCCATTTTCTAATTTCACGGCGCTTCGCCGCCCCTGCCCGCAGCTTTTCCGGTTTCTTGTTGCTGCCATACTTTCCGGTGAGCCGATGTGTTACATGTTGGTCTCGGTTCCGTTTCTGTGATCGATTATACATATATATGCATGTACTTATGTATGTGTGTATAGATGTGTGTATAGAAGATGGGTTCGCTGTATTGTTGTCCTATATTTTCTGGTCTGTGCCGGCTGTGTTCGGTGTTATTTCCGTTTGTGGTGATGTTTTAGTGACTGTGTGATTTCGATTTAAATCAATGATTTCCTCTGTGATTTTGTGAATTAATAATCGATTGAATTATTCGGATGTAAAAGAATAAAAATAAATTATTGGCAAAATTCCGACAGGAAACCCGTATTGGCACCGTTAGAATTATGCCGCCGTCGGCGATGAACTCGTTGAGCCGACGGATTACTGGTGATGATGATTCGTGAGCCAAGTAATAAATTATAAATTTTATTTTATAACTCTCGAAATAAAAGTTCTCGGGATAATTTAGATTGTGTTATTGGATTGGATTGTGATGACTGGTTATTGTGATTTGACGTCGATTTATTGCTTCGACGGGTTAGCCGATAAATAAAGGAGATGCTGTCCGATTTCCGAGGAAATTGAACTACGGAAATACGGGAGCCTATCCGGGGATTATCGGGACGTCGAGTGAGTATAAATAAATACATATACGTATATTTTATACAAAACCCGATTGTATGTTGTAGTGAGACTTTTTGCCAAAACCAATAACCCTAATTTCATACAATAAAGAGTATACGTATTTTCTAAAAATGAACACTGAATCGATTTTCGAGAACGTGAACCCTAATTGTGGTTTGTGTTATTATAATGAATG
Source organism: Apium graveolens (assembly GCF_009905375.1). Lineage (NCBI taxonomy): Eukaryota > Viridiplantae > Streptophyta > Magnoliopsida > Apiales > Apiaceae > Apium > Apium graveolens. Next base: position 15,997,844 of record NC_133648.1, on the reverse strand, counting down.
ATTACGAGTCGGAATATGCTATTGTATTGGTAGGTGATTAGCAAGGATATGTCAAGCATAACTGAGTGTCTAACATAGAGTATTTCGCCCCTGTAGGTTCTAGTCGGGAAAACCGAAAGTGGACGTTGGACTAAAGATGACCTAGTAGTCAGTCGACGAGCTCAGTAGAGTTTCAACAGAAAAACCTGAGTGTCGAAGTCGAATCTAATGTGATCTAGTGATTGGACGTTAAAGCCTGAGCGACAGAGTCGGCTCAGAGTTGATCAGTAATAGTAGTAAAGCCCTGTAAGGCAATTACTTCTGAACTTTTCTTCAAGATATATCGCAAATATTTTCGAACTGTTTCATAACATGTTGCTATTATTCAAAATAACTCATATTTTATATTGCAAGTGTTTTAATTTATTTAACCTTGAACCCTGATTTTTCTTGATCTTGAGCCATAAGCCTTATTCTTTGTAAACCATCCTTTATTGATTTTCATATACCAAACCACCCAAATATGATACTGCTCCCCAAATGTATAGCTACCAAACACCAAACACTGGAAAGAAATTGTTTGAAAACACAAAAACTTTTATACCCCAACCATTCTTTATAACATCAAAGAACTATACCTTGAAAAATCGTTATTTGTCTAATACTTGATCCTTTTACAGATTGAAAGCCGTTTCTTTTACATACCTTGATGTACGCTTGTGATACTCATGAATCGCATTACGCCATTGTGCAAGTGCTTTATCAATGTTGATTATGATCTTGCTTATCGAATTACATTGTTTATTACAATGAATTTTTTTAGAATTGGATGATTTCCAAATGTGGACCAGATTCGTGGTCAGGCCAGATTCGTGGTCGATTATAGGCCAATGTGTGCCTTGGATCCAGTAACTAGAGCAGTGTTATGTGCTTTGCTCGGGGTTAGTGCGTGACTGATCAGCAGCCTAACCTTGGTTTTAAAACTTAAAATGAATATCCAATTCTAATGATTGTTTAACAATAAACTTGATTCCTATGAATCATCTCGTTTGTTCATTGATTAACATAAATTATTGTCATTGTGACTTGCTGAGATAGTTAGCTCACTCTTGCGAATCTTTTTATACATTTTACAGTTAAAAAAGGATATGGATGATAGTGAAGTTCCTCAGTCCAAAGTGCGAGCTAGGATTCCAGTTTGAGTTGGATCGAGCTAGCAGAAGCTTCATATGGTAGTGAGATAATAAGATTGTACGAATAATTTCATTATCAGTTGTAAGTTAAATTAGTTGGGATTGGTACATTGTAATAAAAGTTAAGAGTGTGGCTTGTTTTCATACTTTAACCTGTTGCGATCCATGGTTATATAGAGCAAGGTCATTGCAATTAATTTTTCATATATAGGTTGATATATTGTGTTTGTGTTGTGGACCCCAAACTTCTGACCCGGGTTTGGAGGGCGCCACAGCTTTCCTTGTTTGACCTCTAGAAGATGCATTACCAATAATTAGCTCATAGGGGTGATCTCTTGTCCATTTTCTCTGTTGAGGTAGATTTACTCTAGATGAAGAGGCCTCATTGTTGTCTTGATATGTGACTGAGTTTTGATTATGAGAAACTCCCCCTGAGTTTGTGAATCTTTGATTTGAGAAAGGGGAACTTTCTGTGGGTGATCTACTTTGACTTTCAGCTTCTCTTAATGACCCGACGGATGATGCACTTTGTGTTTCAACGGATGAGGCTGATTGTCTCCCGATGGATAAGGCAGATTGTCTCCTGACAGATGAAGCATTTTGTAACTCGACAGATGTTGAATTATGAGCTTCATTAGTAGTAGATTTAACTGCATTATCCTTAGTTGTAGTTTCTTAATCACTTTCATCACTAACCATTTCCACATTGTCAAATTTGAGGCTCTCATGGAAATCTCCATCTTGTAGTCCTTCAATCTTTTTGTCATCAAACACAACATGTACGATTCCACAACAATGTTGGTTCTTAGATTGTAGACTCTATATGCCTTTCCCACAGCATATCCAACAAAAAATTCTTTCATCTACTTTAGCATCAAACTTCCCATGTTGATCAGTTTGATTCTTCAAGATGTAACATTTGCAGTCAAAGACATGAAGAAAATTTAGAGTTGGTTTCCTGTTCTTGAACAATTGGTAGGGAGTCATGCACTTAGCTTGATTAACCAAAAAAATATTCTGAGTGTAGCAGGCAATATTTACAGCTTCAGCCCAAAAATATGTTGGTAACTTTGATTCTTCAAGCATTGTCCTTGCAGCTTCAATAAGGGATCTATTCTTTCTTTCCACTACTCCACTTTGTTGTGGAGTTCTTGCTGCAGAAAACTCATGCATAATCCTAATTTCTTCACAAAATGATCTCATCAAAGAATTCTTGAACTCAGTTCCATTGTCACTCCTGATTTTTCTTTCCTTGAAATCAGGATGATTGTTGACTTGCCTTATGTGATTGATGATGATTTCACTAGCTTCATCTTTAGACTTTAGGAAATATGTCCAAGAGAACTTTGAGAAATCATCCACAATTACTAGGCAAAATCTCTTCCTTGAGATGGACAGCACATTGACTAGTCCAAACAAATCCATGTGTAGCAATTGCAAAGGTTCTTCAATTTTTGAATCAAGCTTCTTTCTGAATGATGCTTTGATTTGCTTTCCCTTTTGGCAAGCATCACACAGTCCCTCTTTTGTAAACTCCACTTGAGGAATACCTCTTACCGGTTCTTTCTTAACAAGCTCATTCATGGTCTTGAAGTTTAGATGGGACAGCTTCTTGTGCCATAGTCAACTTTCATCTTGACTTGCTTTACTAAGAAGGCAACTGACAGATTCTGCATTTGATGATTTGAAGTCAGTTAGATACACATTCCCTTTTCTCACTCCAGTGAGAACCACGTTGTTGCTCTTTTTGTTTATCACAACACAAGCCACAGAATTGAATGTTACTGAGTTGCCCTTATCACAAAGCTGGTTGATGCTCAACAAATTATGCTTGAGACCATCCACTAGGGAAACTTCTTCAATGATGACATTGTCTTTTGAAATCAAGCCATATCCCACAGTAAAATCTTTGCTGTCATCTCCAAAAGTAATACTTGGGACAGCTCTTTCCTTGAACTCAGTGAGCAGGGTAGAATCTCCAGTCATGTGCCTTGAGCAACCACTATACATATACCATAGATTCTTTCTATTTCCCTGCACACATAAAAAATAAATCAATTTGATTTTGGTACCCAAGTTTCCTTGGGTCCTGCCTTGTTAGCTTTCTTCTTTGGTTTCTTAGGCTTAATCTCATTTGACTTGGGAATTTCTGATTCATCCTTGGTCATTTGAGATGAGCCTTTGAAACCAGTCATTTGAGCAGAATTATTATGCATATTTTGATTAACAGGAAAAGGCATGCTATTTGCAAACATGTTATTCCAGTAAGGCATGTTAAATGGTATTTGATGCATACTAAATGCATCATAATAAGGATTAGGTGCAAATGGCATAGTAGCAAATTGTGCATTCATATTCTGAGCAGACATAGCATTCATAGGCATGGCAGACATGGTATTCATATTGGGAAAAGAAGGAGGTACAGTCATGGAAGTAGGCATGGCAATTTTGCAATTAACAGACAAGTGATTAACACTACCACACTTAACACAGATTTTTCTTGGAGCATATTTATCAGGTGTGTAGTTGTTATGTTTATTAATTCCTACTTTCCCATTTCTATTGATCTTCTTTTTAGCATTTGTTTTAACCTCAATCTTTTCTAATCTGTCATTCAATTGCTGGATGGAAAGATGACCAACATTGACCTTATTTTCCTTTCTTACTTGACTTGATTCTCCTGGAACAAAATTCTTGGTGACAGATCCATATTTTTCATTCAACTTGGCTAGCTTGGCTTTGCTCACTGGTTTACTCACAGCCGACGGATGTGGCTCTCTTTTACTCGATGGATAATCATTTTGATTATCCGACAGATGATCTTCATCATCCGTCGAGTCCATATCTGTAGACAGTCCTTCAACCAAATTGGATTCCATCTTCTCCTTGCTTTTCTTCCAGGCTGCATCATAAAAGGACTCAATTCCTTAAACTATAGTAATTTGAGCATGGACATCTCTGGATGATTTTCATGCCTTGATCACTTCCTTTTCACGATCAAGCTGCTTTTTCAAAATTTCTTCTTTCTTCAAGGGCTCAGTTAATTCCTCATTAGCAATTTTACACTCAATTCTTAATTTCTCAAATTCAATGAACTGAGACTCTAGCACATTGTTCCTCTCACTTAAAAACAAATTGTTTTCTTTAATTTTTGCATTTTCTTTAGCGAGGGACTTGAGAGTAACACGCAAGTGATATAATTCTATGGACATGTCATTAATTGCATCACTACACTCATCTTTAGTCAAATGTGCTACGTTAGTGGTGATTACCTGATTTCTTGAAGAACTTGTTTCTGTTTCATCAGAATTGGCCATCAGGGCTAGGTTGACATAGCTTGTTTCTTCATCTTCATCTAGTCCATTAGCTGCTCAGTCATTTTCTTGTGTTATGAAAGCCCTTTCCTTTTGCTTGAGCAACTCAAAGTACTTCTGTTTATAATCAACAGGCTCAAACTTTTTCTTTGAATCTGACTTTCTGCATTCATTTGTAAAATGACCAGCTAAGCCACATTTGTAACACTTGAATTTTGATTTATCCACCATGTTTCTATTTGGCTTAGCAGCTCCAAAGTTCTTTTTGAACTTGAGCTTGGCAAACCTTCTGGATAAGAATGCTAAGTGCTCATTATAAGGTCGCGCAAGAGGGCTATTTTAAGCTAGAAGGTGGGTTGAATAGCTTAATTTCTAATTTAAAAATTGTTATGGCTTTTTAAAATAATTTATCCATTTTTAAAACTTTACCGAGTGGTTATACAGTTTATATGTGCGGAAAAATAAAGTGCAAGGAAAGAAAATACCACACGGTGATTTTATCTTGCTTCGCGATGGAGCAACCTCTAATAGATTCGCTCACCCCTACTCCAGTCCCCGAGCTCCTCTCCCGGACTCGGGATTTTCCCTTATAATAAAATCGCTTTTTTAGTAGGCGGAGAAGCCTTTAAACCCTTTACAAGTATTTGTCTTGGTGCGTAACGCAAGGGTCACCACCTCAAAATAAATGTAATACCTACACAACTTATCTTAGACAATAACTCCCCGCTATCTCTTCAAAGTTGTTGTAGAGCCTTTGTGTGGACTTGGCTTCCTTAGCTTTTGTCGGTCTTGGATCTTAGTGATCCGGTCTTGGGTCTTTCCTCTTCTTCATGGTGCAAAGACTACTAACTCCCCATTAGTACGTCTAGGACTTGGGTCTTAGAACAAGAATCACCTCACGTCACTTCACCTCACTACAAAACTAACAAGACAATCCATGAAACAAACCAAGTTTAGAAAATATGGTTTGAACTAGTCTGTTACTGTACTAGCCCACAAATAGTATAATATTCAAATAAGAATATTAAAACTAAATAATTATACTTGACTTAAGATAATAAATGGTAGTCCAAGTATTTTTATAATTACTCCTTTATAGATTTAACGAAGTTCTGGAGTAATATGAGAAGTCTTTTATATAAAGCACTTATAGCTTATGACTTCTTTAATATTCTTCTTCTTTCAATTACGTATTTATAAATCGAAGAATACTTTAGTTACAATCTCGGAATTGTAACTTATTGATAATTGGATTTTATATCCACTTGGAACGCTTTATTACAAGCTTAAATTGGTGTTTTGGACTCAAGTTGTTGGTATTTTGATGTGTTTTTGTGTTATTGCATTTTAGGTATCAGTTAAATGAAGAAAGGAGCTTCTAAAGGAAAATTGATGAAAATTGATCAGATTTGGAAGCCAAGGCCATTTTCAAGTTGTAGAGAATCTTGTTAGCTTCGCGTGGGCAGTTGAATCGCCTAATTCTGACGAGTAGAACTCATGTTATGGGCAAAATAAGTTTCATCAGAATTTTCCAGAAAGGCTGCAGGTGCCCGCCTGCTGGTGTCAGGCGCCCGCCTGCTGGTGACAGGCGCCCACGTGCTGATGCGCGGCTGACTTTGCTGATTTCGTTGAAAAACCCTATTTGAGTGGAATTTGACGATTTTAAGGGTCCAGGTCCAATATGGGCTTATATATACTTAAAAAAAGGGTTTTCATCATCCGGGAAGATTGGGATACTAAGGAGAAGACCTAGAAGCACAAAACAACTCCGAAAAGAAGATCTTGTTTTCAACTTGTGATTCTTTGAATTAGTTGTAACTTTGGATGCTCGTTTTCGTTCTTGTTGAACCTAGATCTCGTTTATTCGTACTTTAATTATTATTCAGTTTATTAAGACCTTGTTTTATACCATGCTTTCATTGGAACCCATGGTGACGATGAGTTCGATTATGAACTAATCGTTGTCATGGGGTTCTAGCGGATTTACTTATGGATTTCAATAATTAATTTGTTCGATATCTTGGTGTGTGGTTGTTGATTGATATCCTAGTATTGGTTGTGCTTATTCGTCTTATGTGCGTAGCTAACATATAAGATAGTTTGTTAATCTCTTTAGAAGCGACAATGAATCTTGAGATTTAGAACTTGCCATGCTAGCATAGGTTCATGTATTTATTATGCATGATTCATAGGTAATTTTAACCATCTTACTTGCCCTATGTAATCACGATAGATAACTTGTGCTTAAACCGTTATATTGTCAAATTCTATAGACATATAGGGTCTCAATATAATTGGTGCCTATTCAGCTTCTATCTCTTTTGTGGATGTCTGGTAGAATGGTACTCGTGCAACGAAAGTTGGCATTTATCAGTTTCGTGTTATTAGATTAGTGTCATCACCATTGCATGCCAAGGTTAAGAACAATGACTTGAATGAAGTAGTAATGAAGTTAGAATCCCATGTTTGTCTCATATAAGCAATTCAACCTCAATTCTCTTAGTTAATGTTATTTAGTATAATCTCTTAGTTATAAACAACCCAAATTGTTATTTGTCTTAGCATTGAACGATAGCCATACAGTGTTGCATAGGTGCATAAATTGAACTTAACCTAAACCAGTCTCTGTGGGAACGAATCTGATTTATATCTTATACTACTTGTGAACGCGTATACTTGCGTGAATTTTAGCGCGTGTTTTCGCCCTAACAAGTTTTTGGAGCCGCTGTCGGGGACTCGGTGTTAATTTTTAGTTCATGTGCTTGTCATCAGTGGTCGTTAAAGTTCAGTGACTCGGATTCTTTTACTTTAACGGTTTATTTGTTTGTGCTTCAGGTACTCATTACAATGGGAGATCCAGTAGCACGAACGAAAGCCTTGATGGATTTTTCTCAACCCAAGATCAATGGCATTGAATCTAGCATTGCCAGGCCAACTATCACAGCTAATACCTTTGAGATCAAGCCTGGCATAATTCAGATGGTTCAGAATTCAATCCAGTTTGGGGGTTCTCCAATGGAAGATCCCAATGGGCAGATTAGGGATTTCATTGAGATCTGCGACACCTTCAAGTTCAATGGTGTTTCTGAAGATGCTATAAAGCTGAGGCTTTTCCCATTCTCTCTAAGGGACAAGGCTAAGAGCTGGTTACACTCTCTACCAGCTGGTTCGATTGCTACTTGGGAAGATCTTGCTCAAAAGTTTCTCACTAAATTCTTCCCTATGGCGAAGACAGCTGCATTCAGAAATGCTATTACTCAATTTACGCAACAAATGGGAGAATCTTTGTGTGAAGCTTGGGAGCGCTACAAGGAGATGCTTAGGAAGTGTCCTCATCATAGAATGCCTTGGATGATCATCAATTTTTTTACAATGGGTTGGGAGCAAAGTCCAGACCCATGCTCGATGCAGCATCAGGCGGAGCATTATGGGCAAAGAGCTATGAAGAAGCTTATGATCTAATCGAACTGATGGCTGCTAATGAATATCAGTATCCAATCCAGAGATGTCCACAGGGCAAAGTAGCAGGAGTTCTTGAAGTGGATATAGCTACGGCTATCACTGTTCAACTAAAGGCATTGTCTATGAAGATCGATTCTCTGCCTAACTATGGTGTTAAGCAGATAATTAGTGTTTCTGAGCTGTGTACAGGTCCGCATGTTACGGAGTAATGCGTTATATCTAGTGACTCAGCTTAGTTTGTGAGCAACTTTCAGAGATCGCAGCAACCAGTTCCAGGCACTTATCATCCTGACAATTGGAATCATCCTAACTTCAGTTGAAGCAACAATCAGAATGCGATGCAACAACCGTTTTAGCAGTTTGAAAACAAGCAATTCAATCCTCCTGGTTTTCAGCAACAACTCGCACCAAGACAACAACTCCAACTTCAAACTCATGAAGGTACATGTCAATATTCGAATGAAAAATCTGAATTGGAGGAGTTGAGGCTTATGTGCAAAAACCAGGTTGTTTCTATCAAGACTCTGGAGGACCAAATAGGGCAAATTGCTAACGCCTTATTGAATCGACCACCAGGAACGCTTCCTAGTGATACAGAAGCCAATCCAGGCAAGAGGGAAGTTGAAGAACAGGTGAACGCCATCACCTTGAGGTCTGGAAAGGTCGCAAGCCCCAACATTCAGCAAGACGAAGAGCCTGAAAAATCTCAAGTTTCAGAAAATACAGTTGTGGCTGAAGAAGAAGTGTAGAAGGAAGCAGAGGTGGAACCAAGGAAGACTACTTTGGAACACACTCCTTATGAGGGTAATACAGGGGAGAAACAGATCTATCCTCCACCTCATTTTCCTAAGAGGCTGCAGAAGAAAAAGCTGGATATGCAGTTTGAGAAGTTTTTGGAGGTGTTCAAGAAACTTCATATCAACATACCTTTCGCTGAAGCTCTGGAACAGATGGCTAGCTATGCAAGGTTTATGAAAGGTATTCTCTCTCGGAAAGTGAAGCTCGATGACTTAGAGACTATTGCTCTAACAGAGGAATGCAGTGCTGTGTTGCAACAGAAGTTGCCTCCGAAGCTTAAAGATCCTGGAAGCTTCACTATTCCTTGCACCATCAGAAACTTGTCGTTCGACAAGTGTTTATGTGATTTAGGAGCTAGCATCAATCTGATGTCCTTATCTATCTTCAAGAGGCTTAATTTTCCTGATCCGAAACCAACATACATGTCATTGCAACTAGCTGACCGTTCCATCGCTTATCCACGAGGTATAGTGGAGGATGTCTTGGTCAAGGTGGATTAACTCATCTTCCCTGCTGACTTTGTATTTCTTAATTTCGAGGAAGATAAGAAGATTCCCATTATCTTGGGAAGACCATTCTTGGATACAGGCTGAACTATGATTGATGTACAGAAAGGAGAGCTTACGATGAAGGTTCATGATCAAAATGTCATTTTTAATGTGTTCGAGGCAATAAAGTTACCCACAGCTAAAGAAGAGTGCTTTAAAGTAGAGTGGGTCGACTCTATAGTAAATTCGAACTTGAGCAAATGCCAAAGTCAGATGCCTTAGAGAGATCCTTAATGGGGAAATCAGTTATTGAGGATGAAGAAGGAACAGAGCAAATACAGGTTTTGAATGCACCTCCGTGGAAGAGGAAGTTGGATATGCCATTCGATTCTCTTAGGTTAGCAGAGCTGAAAATTACTCAGGAGCGTTTTGAACCATCTATTGAAGATACTCCCACACGTGAGCTCAACCCACTACCAGATCACTTGAGTTATGCATTCTTAAGTGAACCCCCTGACAAGGGGATGGGATATATTTTTGATGATGTAGAGGGTAGCCGAACGGATCCTCCAGTGCCTACAGAGGGTTCTTCTCATGCGCAGCAGGCAGTTGATAGGATTGGTGTTGGTGATGAGCAGTACAGGCGATTGACTAGGCGTATAGAGGCCGTGCATGACATTCACCATCATTTTGCTGCGGATTTGGTACACGCTCTCGGTACTGTTTCCCGAGACACTGGTGTCTAGGTTAATTGGCCACCTGATCCTCCACCCGAGGAGGGTGATCCTCCTGATAACTAGGTATGTCTAAAATCCTTATTATTACCTTCAATGAGGACATTGAAAATTTTAAGTTTGGGGGTGATAATGTAAGGATTAGTTTGTGTGTGTCCATATAGTTCATATAGATTCATATTGCATATTTAGTTGTAGTTATTCATATTTTTGCATGATTGTTCATATAGGACATATTTGTTTATGTTATTATGTGATTTCATGTAGTTGCATTTGCATGCATATAACATGATCCATTAGGTTGAGCTATTTCTGATTGATAAGTTGATGTTGATTTGAGTGTGGTGATGACGAATAGAGGGATGTTTAAGTCCTAATGAATTGTTTTGCATGCCAGAAACAAATATTTTCACAAAGTCTTATAGGGTTGCTTTTAATCTAGATCATGATCATACTTGTTTGTTGTTGAGATTTAATCACTTGGTTATATTTAGAATTTGTGATATTCTCGTAATGACAAAAAGAACACTGAATTTTTAATATAGAGAAAAACTTGGATTTCATTGCTAGTTGTTGTAAGGTTAGGCGTCAAATGGCTAGTAGCCTGCTCATATTTTTGTGAGTAGTCTAGGGTTGAATGAGATGGAGTGAAACACACTCATTCAGAAATTATTGAAAAAAAAGAAAAAAAAAAGAAAAAAAAGTATGTGTTTATGCATAATTGATCAAGAGTGAGCTCTTTAATACCCGAGTTATTAAGTTCTAGGGGACTTTGTGCTTAGTGACCTAAGGCTTTTATAGTCTGGGATACGCTAGCCTAACGCTCGCTACATGGGTATTATTGTATAAGTATTTTGGGACCTCATTCATTGCACGGTCAAATAAGCATCTTTGTTATGTGTTCAATAATAGCATGAAACCTTGTTTAACTCTAGTAGAAAGGAGGTGTTGTGAGTCATTATGCGTTTAACGTCTATTCCAGTTATAAACTTTTGATTGTTTCGATGATAGATAAGTTATGGTTATTGATCTAGTATCGAGAGATATCTATTAAGCATTCCACACATGCACGTTTCTGGTTTGTAAGTTGGTTTGTGGGATTTATTCGAGCTCTGTTTTAAGTCATTGCATTCTTAGAGGCATTAGCTTATTCATTTGGTTATGGTTATTCTGAGGGGATCGATTGCATTATCATTTAGTTGCATTCACGTAGTTGCATTCATGCATTAGGTTTGTTTTGTAGTTTTGAGTGTGTTTATGCTTGAGGACAAGCATCGATTCAAGTTTGGGGGTGTGATAAGTGGATTTTATATCCACTTGGAACGCTTTATTACAAGCTTAAATTGGTGTTTTGGACTCAAGTTGTTGGTATTTTGATGTGTTTTTGTGGTATTGCATTTCAAGTATCAGTTAAATGAAGAAATGAGCTTTTAAAGGAAATATGATGAAAATTAATCAGATTTGGAAGCCAAGGTCATTTTCAAGTTGTAGGGAATCTCTTTAGCTTCGCGTGGGCAGTTGAATCGCCTAATTCTGACGAGTAGAACTCAAGTTATGGGCAAAATAAGATTCATCAGAATTTTTCAGAAACGCCTGCCCGCCTGCTGGTGTTAGGCGCCCGCCTACCGGTGTCAGGCGCCCGTGTACTGATGCGCGGCTGACTTCACTGATTTCGCTGAAAAACCTTTTTTGAGTGAAATTTGACGATTTTAAGGATCCAGATCCAATATGGGCTTATATATACTTAAAAAAGGGTTTTCATCATCCAGAAAGATTGGGATACCAAGGAGAAGACCTAGAAGCACAAAACAACTTCGAAAAAGAAGATCTTATATTCAACTTGTGATTCTTTGAATTAGTTGTAACTTTGGATGCTCGTTTTCGTTCTTTTTGAACCTAGATCTTTTTTATTTGTACTTTAATTATTATTCAGTTTATTAAGACCTTGTTTTATACCATGCTTTCAATTGAACCCATGGTGACGATGAGTTCAATTATAAACTAATCGTTGTCATGGGGTTCTAGCGGATTTACTTATGGATTTCAATAATTAATTTGTTCGATATCTTGGTGTGTGGTGATTGATTGATATCCTAGTATTGGTTGTGCTTATTCGTCTTATGTGTGTAGCTAACATATAAGATAGTTTGTTAATCTCTTTTGAAGCGACAGTGAATCTTGAGATTTAGAACTTGTCATGTTAGCATAGGTTAATGTATTTATTATGCATGATTCGTAGGGAATTTTAACCATCTTACTTGCCCTATGTAATCATGATAGATAACTTGTGCTTAAACCGTTATGTTGTCAAATTCTATAGACATATAGGGTCTCAATATAATTGGTGCATATTCAGCTTCTATCTCTTTTGTGAATGTCTGGTAGAATGGTACTCGTGCAACGGAAGTTGGCGTTTATCAGTTTCGTGTTATCTGATTAGTGTCATCACCATTGCATGCCAAGGTTAAGAACAATGACTTGAATGAAGTAGTAATGAAGTTAGAATCACATGTTTGTCTCATATAAGTAATTCAACCTCAATTCTCTTTGTTAATGCTATTTAGTATAATCTCTTAGTTATAAACAACCCAAAATGTTATGTGTCTTAGCATTAAATGATAGCCATACATTGTTGCATAGGTGCATAAATTGAACTTAACCTAAACCAGTCTTTATGGGAACGAATCTGATTTATATCTTATACTACTTGTGAACGCGTATACTTGCGTGAATTTTAGCACGTGTTTTCGCCCTAACACTTATCCTTTACTCTCATAGGCTTAAGGATTTTAGTATACTTATGTTTTGATACTTATGTGGTCAAAGTATACTTTTAACTTCAAACACTTGTATAAGTTTTATGATTCTTAGCCAAGATCCAAATAAGAGAAGTGCAAGTAATTGGCGTAAGATCGTGCTTTTGAAGTTTAGACGAATAATTACGAGTAGTTTATATATATCGAATAAGAACCCCACGGAACACTGAAAGATGTTAGAAGGGGCTTATATGATATGTCTCGTAATTATTTATATACACGATATGTGTTATCCAATATCCAATTAAAGAGCGTGAAATTAATTGGCTAACTCGTGGATTTGATTTGTCTTTAAATAACGGATGATTACGAAGTATTTATAGATGTTAGAAAGGATTAAACTATGTTTCGTAATATTTCATGTGCACGATATTTGTTAGCCAAGGTCCAATTAAAGAGCGTGAAAATAATTGGCTAACTCGTGAACTTAATCCGTTTTGATATTTGACAAATTACGAAGAGTTTATAGATCGAGTTATAATACCCCGGAACACTAAAGATGTTAGAAGGGATTAAACTTTTCTTCGTAATTATTTATGTGCATGAATATTTATTAGCCAAGATCCAATTAAAGAGCGTGAAAGTAATTGGATAACTCGTGAACTTGTGTCAAATTTAAATCTCACTCTTGGAAATTAAGTACTTATCTTTATAGATCTTCTTGATGAAATGATTGTTTAAAGATCAAGTACTTATTCGAATTCCGAGTTTGAATCTTAGTTCTCTTTTCTCTTGAGAACTTTCTTTATAAGAGATCTTATATTAGAGCTTAAGATGAAGTAGAGAAATTAAGTACAAATCTCAAATAAAAAGAACTCAAATAAGAAGCTAAAAGTTACCACTTTTGAAGAACGGTCAGAAAAGTTCGCTGGAAAAAATCCCAGCAACTTTGTGGCTCTTTAGCTTAAAGAAAATGGGTTGGGGTGTGGGTTTATTTATAGGAGAAGTTGGGTGGATTGAATGGTGGAGATTAGAGTAAAATGGATGGTGGATGGTGTATGTCACTTGGATTGATGACATGGAAAGCAAAATGTGTTTCTTTGCAACTTGACATAAGAGACAAAAAACTTTATGGGTTCAAAATCTCAGCTGAGATATTTAAATAAATATATATTTTCATTTTTCTTTTAATCATTGTTTAATCACTTTAATTAAGGATTAAACACCATTAATTACGATCAACTTAAAAACTCCTAAATAAATACCATAAAAAATATTATAAATACTTAAATAATATAAAATGATGTCCTGCAAGTTTTGGTCAACTTTAGTCAATGGTAACTAGGTCAAACGTGGTCAACTATGGGACCAACTGCCTCGATTTTTGTGCCCGGATAAAATTTTCTGAATGCTACGAAATTTTTATCATACTTAGAAAATACCATTTAAATGATCCATGCCAAATTTCAAGTCATTTTAGCATGTGAAAGTATTTTATCTAAAAATAAAACTGTTCTGTCAGCTTTTCTTCCGAGTGGAAATATCATTGGTCTTGAAATAAAGGAGATGGATCTTTTGACCAAAATTTTGACTTGAATAAATACATAAAATATATTTCCTAATATATAATATATATTTGGATGATAGAAAATGTATTTTAGTATTTATTGAATAATTTTCTTCGAGAAATGCTGATTTTACGAACCGGGAGAAAATTATTGTAAGTATACATAATTGATTTACAGAACTGGATATTAATATTCCAATCATGAATATTAATAATGTTTGATTAAAAACTCTTTTTATATAAGTAGAAATATATTTTGGAGCAAAGAGTTAAATATTTTTGATATAGCACGAGACCTCCAAAGAATATTTCTGATATATTCCTTATTCGATATTGTTGTCATATTCATGTTGCAATACTGATCTAAGAAATATCATATCTTAATGTTTCTTCTTTGATCATATCACTTTAGAGATATTTTCCATAAAGATATAGTTTTGATATTTTTACAAAAATGGAATATCTCTTTATGTTTGAAAGACATGATTTTGCTAGTTTGACTTTTTGACTTTGATTTGAATCAATTAAATTTATGTCATAATGGAGAGGATCTATGTGTTCTTAATTTTATGTTTAATCGTACAAATAACAAAATAAATAATATATCGATGATATCCTTTCAATCTTCCCCTTTTTGGTATTTGCCAAATAAACATAAAATTATCAGTGTGTGCTTCCCCTTGGTGTATGCATGAATTTTTAAAAGGTATTTTTCACATAAAATATTTAAAGCTCCTTCCTTAAAAATCCTGCAAAATACTTTGTTAGATATATCATAAAAATAGAAGCACAGATATAGATCCTTGTATATCAAAATGATATCAATATTCAAATATTTAGAAAAATATTGAACATTAAGGACCCAATTTCTCTTCCCCTTTTGTTTGGTACATGCCAAAAAGAGTATGTAGAGTTTTATCTAAAAGCATTAACCTTAGAAAACATGTCATTTTAAGAATAGATCTTAGTTAAGTATATGTATTTTAAGCATGTAGGAATTAATTTAAAATTATATGCATGTTATTTTTGATCTGTTTTTGCATGTATTGAAAGAAAACGGTTAATGCAATACTGTTGAGATATATTTCATGCAGTTTAGCAAATCAAAAGAAAAAATGTTTATGCATGCATGGTTTGATTTAAAAGATAGGATGTAATTTTTAAGATCTAATTTCAATTATATCTATGTGTAATGAGTCCCTTATCAATTTTATTGATTACCAAAGATTGTAGTCAAAATAGTTTTATCAGTAGACTTGCATGATAGTGTGATTTAGTCGTCTGTTTGAACTATACTTATATCAATGATCAGTCATTTTAGTTTTAGCATGTCCATTACAGTTTGTACAGATTGCATGTAACTTTAGACAAATTATATAAAGCCATAGTTATTCTTTTTCTGTCTGTAAAGTAACATGATTCATGCACACACGGCCTTAGTGGTTTACAACCTAGCATACATAATTTTCAATCACAAGTTACGAAAACTGTCTCTAATACAATCTATGTTCATGTTACAAAGTCTGAGATCTAATACATACTACTTTGTCAAATCGACTTGCGGGCTATTGTCATGTTACAACATCTAACACTAATACACTATATTTCTATTTTAGAGCGAAGTAACAGATTATACATTTTGGAAAGCTAATACATTCTAATGAACTTCACATTTCTAAACAACCTATCACAAATACAATATATCTAAATCCACATTAATGATACTCAATATATTTTACTCATTCAATTACCACAAAAGATTTAGTTGGATTGGTTTGATACTGAAACTGCATACAACAATCTGATGTGTGTGTGTGAAGTAGAATTATCATAGGTTAAGAATGTATACCTGTCATACCTTAGCAGAGTGAGGCTTGATGATTTGGACAGAATGTTTCCATAAGCTAAGCTTGATCAGTTTTGAGCTTTAAAATGAACTTTCCTGGAATGCATTGTACTGGACTTTGTCAAGTTCTATATTGGTAGATTCTCAGAGATGTACACTTCCTGCAAATTAGTTTGACACAGAAAATAATTGCCAGCACTTTACACAAGTGTTAGCTGTTTTGTATAAAGTACTAGAGTATATGCAAGAACAAAAATGTTCTTTTCAATTAGTATGGTTTACTGGTTGAATATAAGTGATTATATATCATATCTAAATCCTGCACAAGAAATAGATTTCATAAACTCATATTTTTATACCAGAAAACATAAAATGTTTAAAGTCAGATTTGACTTTGATCCTGCATAGAATGGTTAGTGAGTTTAAGAGTAAACTTGTAGTATAATGATGATAGGGTATGCAACACCAGAAGTAACAGAATGCAAAATATATTACATGGAACAAAAGTGTTCATATTAATCAGTATGGTTCACTGGTTAAATAGAATAAAGTTCTGCACCTGTGTTAAGAGATTACAAAGCCTAAAGAGTGCATACACTCCATCAAATCCAAACAAAGTTAAACAACAATTAGAGATTACAAACCAACAACCATCACAAAGTCTGTTAAGTTACAAATACATCAGATAATAGCAAAATAGGTACATAACAGCAAGTACCAACACAACATCACAGAGCAGACTTCATCATATAGCAGAATCAGGCAAGTTAACCAATAACATTTCCAGCAGCATCACAGACATGGATTAAATCAGGCAGATTATCAATCAATTGACCTCTAGCTCCCACGCCTACTTCTTCTAACTCATGAATCATTGCAGTGTTCTCACTCAAAGGAACTTGATATGAGTTGACAATTTTTTGATCAGACATGCAATTTGTTCCTAGTGTAGATGCAGCTAGGTTTTCTAAATATGCAATCCTATGTTTACAAGATGCAGTGAGACCCTCTAGTTCTCGTACCTTTTCCTTAACCTCATCATTTTCAGTTTGTACTCTCTTAAGTTCCATTTTTAGTTCATTAAACATGGCCTTGACAGACTCAAATTTAGAGAGAAAGATATCTTCCTCTCTGATGAACTGAGGAATGACAATAGGAGTGACCTCTTGAGGTTCACAGTGCATCAGGGGCACTTGTAGCCTAAAATGGTCATTGGTGATTTATGAATCAGCTAGATTTGCAAAGATTTTAGGCATTGGAATGTTGCAGATTGTAAAGAGAGAAGTAATTAACATACCATATGGCATATAATCAACAACATGAGCATTTATCATGTTCAAGAGAATGACATAGGAGATACTGAAATTGATTTTTTTATTAGCAAGCAGATGCATGATTTTTATATCAAAGAAGTCAAAATACTTGCTTTGATTAGGCTTAGGCATAACATTAGACCTAATAATGAGAGCAAGGTGTTGGAAAGAACTAGTGAAATGTTTAAAGTGAATACCACAGTTGACATCACAGAGACCATCAGGCACATCAGACTTACAAAAACACCATAAGTTCAAATTTAGACTTATTAAACACAAACAGTGAAAATATGTCCTCACATGGCAACTCACATAGATGAAGAGGTAAATGCAGTGCTCTATTTATGCTCTTGTTATCTATACAGATAACTTTCATATTCACTGTAGTAGTGAAATGCAAGATGCCCTCTACCCCTTTAATTATGTTCATCTTGCAATAAAATTCCCCCATGAGATGAGTGAAATACTATTTTCCTAGATTGTACATTAAACCATCCCATTTAGCCCTTCTAATGATGAACTTCACTTCACCTTTAACATCCACACAAGTGCCAGGTTGGACATTTTTTATGAGTTCAAGAAACTTTTTGGAGTTTGATGTGTTAGGCCTCAATGATACTATAGAAGGGGGTTGAATATAGTATCTACAATCAATTTGATTATGAACACAAGTATGTAATAGAAAATAGGTTTATTCAATATATCAAACTCCGTTACAGTAGGTTTAATCTACTCTCTCGGTGATGTATGGTATCACTAAGAGCTTCTAGGGTTACAATAAATAATATTCTCGTGAATATTATTTATGATAACACATATAGTGTAAAACCCTAATATGTGTTTATATACTTCACAGTTACAAGATATCTCCTAATTGATATGATATGTTCTGTTTCCTAAAATACATCAATTAGATATTATCTACTGTAGTCCTTTAGCTGTACAACTCTCCAAGCATATCTTCTTTTGTTTAATCAAGATCCTCTCCTGTAAATCAACCGCTTCTTTTGTTTAATCCAGATCCTCTCCTGTAAATCAGCCGCTTTGCATCCCTGAAGTGTATCCACACTTAAGTTCTGATGTAAGTTCTGATGGCTTAAGTTCTGATAACTTCCCGTCTTCAGTAAGTTCTGATTTCCAGTTAAGTTCTGGTAATAAGTTCTGAAACTAAACAAATCAGATTAGACATGACATCACAAATATATCTAACAATCTCCCCCAACTTGTAAATTATAAAAAATATACAAGTTTATAGATTTGATGATGTCAAAAACATTTAAGTGCAAATGCAATGAGAGTTTATATGTACAACTAGATACAACTTACAATCCATGCAGCTTTTACCAAATTCACTGAATCAACCTGAATCTAAAATGATTGCTTATAAAGTCTGATACCAACTTGGTCTCTGCATTTCTTTTAACTTCAAGTAACTAAGCTTTGACTTGCTGCAGTTCATCATCTTCAGTATCACCAATCTGATGTATGGCAGCTCTGAGTGTAGAAATTGGATTTCTTTCAAGTCCATCTCCCAGTCTGATTACCCTTAAATGTGTAGAATCTTCAGTATAACATAAGCATCTTCCTTTCAGAATTACTTCTACCTTAGCAGAATTTTTCCTCATAGGAATTTCTCATCCATCATCCTCAGTCATCATTAGAGTATACTCTGTCATTCTTGCACCAGAAATTCTGAGTAAATTTCTTATTGTCTTCAGAATATATTCTGACCACTTCCTGGTAACATCAGAATTTACCTCCAGTAGATAATGAATATATTGGAGCTCTTTGACAGATTTCTTCAGCACATCAAAGTCAGATAATCTATAAGTTCTGCCATCATTCAGAAATAGGATCAATTTCTCTTCTTCTTCATCCTCATCATGAGTATCCATCACAATTTGAGCAGAAAACATTTTGACAAGGTGCTTCTGTGTGATCTCTTCAAATGACTTGTCAATCAATGTGAATGGATCTCTGATATCAACTTCTATCCCGGTCTGGAATTTTTCTCTGTCAGAACCTAATCCAGATTTGTCTCTAGCTTGCTTGGCTTTTACCCCAAATGCTGCAAGTTGATTTAATATCTAATTTGTCTTAGGCTGAACTGGAATAGACTTGTTCCATAACAACTTCTTCTTATATTCTAGTGTTAAGCTGTCTATGTCAACTTGAGCAGTGTCAGAGGTTGATGTCTTGATGACTTGTTCAGGATTTGCAGATTCTTCTGTAGCTTGCTGTTCTGAAATTTCTTCAAGATTTATTAAGTTCTGAACTTCTTCACTTTGAACAACTTGAGTTATGTCATAGGTTGTCTTAGATTCTTCTGTCATATTTCTTCTTTTCAGAGTTTCAACAGTTTCATCTTCAGCAGCAGCATCATCAAAGACTTGAACCATCTTGCACACAGGATCCATCAGAATTTGAGGAATCTTCATCTTCTGCTTCTTGACTGTCTGCCCAACTTTTCTTTTTCCCTTGTCTTTGGGATCGGTAGTAGTTTGAGATCTAGTCCTTGATCTAGGAATCTCTGTGGCAGATCTTTCTTTTATCACAATTCCCTTTTCTTTTGGCCTTGATGGCTTTTTAGCATCAGAAGCTTTTGACTTTGGTTTGCTCTTCTCAGCAGCAAATTTAGCTTCTTCTTCTCTTAATCCCTCTAAATCCACTCCTGGATTATCCTTAAGGAATAGTCTCTTGGCCAATTCTTCATCAACAGATTGAATTTTGGGATCTTTATAGAAGAATGTTGCTTTATTTCCCTTGAATTTCAGAGTCTGCAAAAACTTCTGTGAATCTTGGCTTCCAGCTTGAACAATCAATCAGAAGTAGTTGTCAGAACTTGATCATCAGAATTTGTAGTATCAGCATTTATGATCAACAAAGGAACATCATGATATGTCGGCTTCTTTCCTTCTTTATTCCTCCCTTGAGTAGAACCAGACAATCTCTGATGAGAACTTGTCTGTTGAGAAGGAATCCTGCTCAATTGCTTTCCTTGACTGTGACCTCTACTCTTATCAGAGTTTCCCTAATCATCACCATGATCATCCTTTTTCTTCAGTGTCTTGATTGGTGAGCATTTGGACTTAACTACCTTCTCCCCCTTTTTGGCATCATCTGTCAGGAGTAGAGAAAGAAGGAGTTCCACTGAAGATTGGTTCTCATTTAACTGAGTCTGTTGAGCAGCTTGATTTTGTAAGACCTCATCCAATTGGGCCTGCTGCTTGGCTAGATCAAGCTCAATAACATCCACTTTTGCTTGAATAGGTCTGATAAACCTCTTCTTGTCTAGATCTTGTGTCATTGCCAGCTTATCAGCTGTTTCTTGAAGTTTATCAACCTTTGCATGAGTCTTGAAGTGTTGACCTTGTAGAGTTCTAGTACTCAGAGCTGTGACCTTTAGTTGGTGCTTGAAGTCAGAACTTGTCAGCAACTCATCAGCTTTTGAAATATATTCTGACTAGAATATGTGGGCTAGGAATAAAATCAGTATCATTCAATTAGTATATCCACTCAGCCCCTCTGAAGGTTTCCTCCCATGGAACTGGAGCCTCTTCCTCAAACTGGAACAAAGCCTCCTTTCCTGTAGGCAATGGAGTATTTACTGGAGCTGACTCTCCAGAACTTACAAGAATCTCCTCATCTTCTGATAACACCAAGGTCTGTGTAACTGAAGGAGATTCTGATGCAGCTTTGTCTAAAGTCTGATCTTCAGTTCCAAGATCAAGAATTGGTGTTGTTGGTATCTCAGCCTGTAAAATTGGAGAAACAGGAGGTGTTGACTGGTTTGCTGGTGGAGCTTCCAGATAGAGAACAAAAGGTGTATTCAAATTATGAATATCTATTTCAGGACTTGTCTCTTGTTCTTCAACATCATCTGTAGCTTTGATTGGAGGGTGAGGTGGAGAAATCACAGATTCTTGTACAGGTTCTGATCTGTAGACTTCAGGAATTTCAGATTCCTGAATCAGAACTTCTTCAGCTGCTGGCAGGGCTTCAATCACAATAGGTTATGATGAGATCAGAGATTCCTGATCCCCTTCCTTAGCATCTGCAGTATTCTCAAATTGAACTTGTGCAATATGCACACCTGCTCTCATCTTCCTCAATTTTGATTTTCTAGATGAAGGGGTGACATGATTTGTATCAGAATGTGAAGACCTCTTTCTTTTCTGAAAGCCAGAAGCTTCAGCTGCCTTCTCCTTCTGAAGAGTTGACTCTTCGGCTTCTTTTGTCACAAATTCTGATGCAGGAACCTGGACCTATTCTTCCTCATCTGATTCATCTCTCAGAATCAACCTTCTTTTTCTCCTTGGTGGAGATTGAGGAACAATTTTAGCTCTTGATGTTTTGGGTCTTGAGGATGTGTCAGATTTTACAACTGGCACCTTTTGAGAAGTACCAGAGGTTGGTTTGGTTTTGGATTGGGGTCTGGACTGTGAAGTGCTGACAATAGGTACTGATGGTGGTGGTTGTGAGGTAGAATGTGGTTGTTGAGTAGTGGATGGTTGTGATGGTGCTATATCAGGGAATATTGTTGTGTAAGTGTCTGGGATAGTGTTGACTAAGAACTGTTTGACAGATTGGGGTATTTGGAGAGGTCTTAGTACTCCCTTCTTGTTATCAGCAGATAACAAGTCAGTAAATACCCTTTTATGTAACTTAAAAGGTTCCATTAGGTCACTAAACACTTGTGGCTTATCAGGACAACAATAACTATAAATTAATTGACAAAACCTAGCAAAATATACTACATTTGCATCTTCCTTCATTCTGTCACCAATAAAGCCTAACACAGCAGATGCATAATTAAAATGAGTCTGATTAAGAAGTATATACCATATTTGTTGACTCAGGATTGGAATGGCATCGAAATTGGAGCATTTGTTAGCAAAAGTCTTTGTGATGCAATCAAAGAAGAAGCTACATTCCCTCCTGATGTAAGGCCTCTTCAACTATCCTAGCTTGGACAAGCTTTTCTCATATCCCAAGCTTGCCATCATGTTCTGAAAAACAGATTCTCCAGGTGCTGAGTTGTAATTGCAGTTTTCAGGCAGATGAAGAGCCTGCCTCACTGTAGTAACAGTTACCAGATACTCATCTTCTCCTTATGAGAAGATGATGCTTGGAGATCCAGTTTCACCTCCATCATCATAGATTCCAGTCTTCCAGAACTCCAGCACTTGTTTACCAGAGATTGCTTGAGGTTGGGTCAGAGCATACCCAATTTCACTGTGAGCCAAGAAGTCCTGAACAAAGTGAAGTTCTGAAGGAGTTTCATCCTTGTTCAAGATAGCAGAGTAGTTGTTGGGGACAAACTTAGCTACATTAAAAATAACATCCTTTGGTGCCATTTCTGTTGAAAAATCAAGTGAAAATTTTATGTTTACAAAGTGTTTGATAAAATGCCTGTAAGAGAATGTCAGAAAATAAGAGAGTAAGAAAATAAGAGAGAGAGAGAGAGAGAGGGAGGGAGAGAGAGAGAGAGAGAGAATAGAGTAAAAGAGTAGGTAAAAGATTGTATAATCTTTTATCTCTGATATTTATACTCTGCACATGGTAACGTCTCTTTTGGATTAGAATCGGCAGTTTTTACACTTGGCAGCGTGTAATCGGTCAAAACATAAATAGTGGGCACAGTAAACATGCAGTAATTATTGCACACATGCACATACCAAAACCAACACGCATCCCACTAACAAATGATTATTACTGTTTTTATCTTACCTAATTATTTTTCTGAGAAATATAATTGTTATAGTAAATACCAAAAATAAGTCAAGTAAATAAATAATGTCACGCAAACATCAGGATTTGCATCAGAACTTGACTATTATCAGAATTTAACGGTCATCAGAACATGGCTTCTGTACTCAAAAAGTGAATGACTATTTTTGTGTTTCTTCACACAAATACTGACTGGTTTCTTCAGAGTTTAATCATCAGAACCTAATCAGAACTTGCCCTCATAATTTATGCAAATAATACTTAACTGTTTATCAGAAACAACTTAATCACCACAGTAATTTTCATCATTCATATGGAGTGATAGTGTGTGTATGTGCAAATGATCATATAAAGATTAAAGTCTAATAAACTTCAGTATATCTTAGAAATAAGGCATAACTAAGAAAAATGCTTAAAATCTGTCTTGAATTGTGAAGTCTACTGTAAAATAAAGTTATGCAAGAATCCACCTCAACTGTTTGTGCTTATTTTATGCATCTTTTGAAATTCTTTTGACAAGGGCTTCTCAGTGTAAATGAGTTACAACTGTCATCAGAATTAATGTTGTTATCAGAATATTTCTCCAGTAATCAGAGTGTGAAAAGTCACCAAAAAAAATTAATTTGTTTTTCTAATGCATATAACTTAATACCAGCAATGCACTTAATTCTTCCCTTTCACATAAATTACTCTAGATCTCAAAGGAGTACCTGATTTCAATTTGTTTTATTTTCTTCAGATAAGTGAGGCTTATCAAGCATGTAGTTTATCATTACGATTTACTAACATCAGAATTTGACATATAAGAAGCAATAATCTAGTTTGTGACTTAGTAATAAGATACAGGAAGTAAATCTGACTAAGATAAAAATCAGAATTTGGTTGTGTTATTGATTTCCACATAAATAACTAATTCAAACATGTGATACATAGTTTGTTAAAGTCTACTAAGTCAGCATCTAACAAAATAATCCTCATTGGATTAAATAGTCACAGAACATTCAAAATAATTTTAGAGTTTATAGAATCACATCAGATAATAAGCAGTGTTTAATATATTACAATTTAAGCACAGATTACATTGAGATAAGAAAATCTGTAAACACTGATCATAAAGTTTGATGTATGAGAACAAAAACTAAACAGATTTTGAGAAAAAACCTGAAACCATTCCAAGTTCATTTACCAGTCTTGAAAAAGTAGCTTCACATAATGGTTTTGTGAAGATATCTGATAGTTGTTGATCTATTGGAACAAAAAGCAATTCCACTATACCTTCCATCATATGTTCCCTTATGAAATGGTACCTAATGCTGATGTGCTTTGTCATTGAGTGTTGAACTGGATTTCCTGTCATAGCAATAGCACTTTGATTATCACAGTAAATGGGTATTTTAGAAAATTCTAACCCATAGTCCAGTAACTGATTCTTCATCCACAGAATCTGTGCACAATAGGTTCCTGCAGCAATATATTCTGCTTCTGCAGTTGATGTGGAAATTGATTTTTGTTTCTTGCTAAACCAAGAAACCAATCTGCCTCCAAGAAATTGGCAGCTTCCACTAGTGCTTTTCTTGTCTATTTTGCATCCTTCAAAATCTGCATCTGAGTAACCTATTAGCTTAAAATCTGATTCCCTAGGATACCACAATCCTAGATCAGTTGTACCCTTGAGGTACTTGAAAATTCTTTTCACAACTATTAGATGAGGTTCTCTTGGATCAGCCTGAAATCTTGCACAAATACAGGTAGCATACATGATATCTGGTCTACTTACAGTTAAATAGAGTAAAGAGCCAATCATACCTTTGTAGTTAGTAATATCTATTGAAGCTCCAGTATCTTTATCTAACTTGGTGATAGTGACCATGGGAGTTGATGCAGATGAACTGTCTTGCATTCCAAATTTCTTGGGTAGATTTCTGGTGTACTTGGATTGACTGATAAAAGTACCTTCTTCAGTTTGTTTGACTTGAAGTCCCAGAAAATAACTCAACTCTCCCATCATACTCATTTGATATCTTGACTGCATTACCTTGGAAAATCTTTTACAAAGTTTTGGATTTGTAGAGCCAAGGATAAAATCATCAACATATATTTGTACCGAAAGTAAGTCCTTTCCATGGTTGAGGTAGAATAAAGTCTTGTCAATTGTGCCTCTGTGAAATCCACTTTCCGGAAGAAATTGAGCCAGAGTCTCATACCATGCTCTTGGAGCTTGCTTAAGGCCATAAAGTGCTTTGTCAAGCCTGTAGACATGATTTGGTAATTTTGGATCTACAAAGCCTGGAGGTTGTTCAACATATACCTCTTCGTCCAATTTTCCATTGAGAAAAGCACTTTTCACATCCATTTGAAAGACTTTAAACTTCTTGTGAGCAGCATAAGCCAAAAAGATTCTTATGGCTTCCAATCTAGCAACTGGAGCAAATGTTTCATCATAGTCAATACCCTCCTGTTGAGAGTAACCTTTAGCATCCAACCTTGCTTTATTTCTTGTAATTATGCCATCACTGTCAGTTTTATTTCTGAACAGCCATTTTGTACCAATAATTGATCTGTCCTTTGGTCTTGGTACTAGGGTCCAGACTTTATTTCTTTCAAATTCATTTAACTCTTCCTGCATTCCTTGCACCCAATCAGCATCTTGAAGAGCTTCTTCCACTTTCCTTGGTTCAGTCTGAGATAGAAAGGAATGATAGAGACATTCATTTGTTGTTGTTGTTCTAGTTCTAACACCTGCTTCAGGATTTCCAATTATTACGTCAGCTGTATGTGATTTAGTCCACTTCCTTGCAGATGGAAGTTGATTTCTAGAACTGGATCCTCCCCCATGATCCATGTTGTCTCCATCAGCATTTTTAGATGCTCCCCCTGAAGTTATGCTCTCTGATACTTTATAATTTGAGTTGGATCCTTCAGGAATTGAAGAATTAGAGTTTCCAGAGTTGTCATAATTTGGCTCATCAGAACTTGATGAATCAGAATTTGAAGAGTCAGTGACTAGTTCTGATACTTCTTGAGAATCTTGAGATGTGGTATGATCATCAGCTTATTCCCCTTGAACAGGTGCATTTTCCTTTGGAGCAGTTACCACAGTTTCAATGACATCAGAATTTAGCCCGTCAGAACTTACAGGATCGGGATTTAGGTCATCAGAATTTACAGAATTAGAATTTATATCTTAATTTTCAAATCTTAGCTGATCATGATCATTGAAATCTTCAAGTCCAGTAATCTTTTTATCATCAAAAGATACATTGATAGATTCTATGACAACCCTTGTTCTTAAATTGTAGACTCTGAAGGCTTTTGTGGAAAGTGGATATCCAACAAAAATTCCTTCATCAGCTTTTAGATCAAATTTTTACAGATGTTCAGGATGAGTCTTAAGAACAAAAACACTTGCATCCAAATACATAAAAGTATATCATATTTGGTTTCTTTTTCTTCACCATCTCATATGGTGTTTTTCCATGTTTGTTTATGAGTGTAGCATTCTGTGTAAAACAAGCAGTCTGCACAGCTTCAGCCCAAAAATAGGTTGGTAGCTTTGCTTCATCAAGCATAGTTCGTGCAGCTTCAATAAGAGTCCTGTTCTTTCTTTCTACAACTTCATTCTTCTGTGGAGTTCCAGGTGCAGAAAAATCCTGCTTTATTCCTTGCTCTTTGCAGAACTCTTCCATGATTGAATTCTTGAACTCAGTGCCATTATCACTTCTTATTATTTTAACAGAATCTTTGACTAACTTATCCAGCTGTCTGACATGATCAGTTAGAGTAGATGCAGTTTCATTCTTCTTGTGCAAGAAATACACCCAAGTGTATCTTGTGAACTCATCCACTATAACTATAGCATATTTCTTCTTTGCAATAGACATGACATTGACTGGACCAAATAGATCAACATGCAGTAAGTGATAAGGCTCAAGAATTGAGGATTCAGTTTTGCTCTTGAATGAAGATTTTCTTTGTTTTGCCTTTTGACATGAGTCACAAAGACCATCAGGAGCAAATATTGATTTTGGCAGTCCTCTCACATTGATTTTGGCAGTCCTCTCACAAGATTTTAAGCGGATTTAGTTTCAGAGTTTATGCTAACATGCTTTTTATCAGACTTTATATCAGACTTTGCATCAGAATTTACACTAGAAGGAATTACACTAATTTTCTTTAAAGAAGGTTTTATTTCATAATAATCATAGTACAAACTATGATATTCCTTACAAGTATAAATAGAATGCCATAAACTACCACAATGAAAACAAGGATTTTGTGGTTTAAACCTAACAGATTGACTCTTAACTCCTGATCTAGGAGGTAAAGAGTTTATATCTTTATTTTTCCTGCAAAAAGAGGCAAGATGGTTAGAGTTTCCACAATTATAGAATTTCTTTATAGGAGTATTAGGAACAGGGATATAATTATTACTTTTATTCACACCTTCCTTTCCATTCCTATTTTTCCTAGCTTCCTTTACCTTGTTCACATTTTTAATCTCTTTCAGCTTATATTTAAGCTGCTTCTTTGTCATTAAGCCAATGTTTACCAAAGATGGTTTATCCTGTTTTAATTTGTCAAAAGTTGACTTTTCTTTGACTTCTGTTTTTGCAACAAATTTAATAGGATTTACCTTTGGCTTTTCAGTCTGTTTGATAGCAATTGGCTTAATTGGTAAAGTCCCTTTCTCACTTTTATCATCTTTATAATCTAACTTCTCTTTCCAGTTTACACTACTTAGAATATCCTGAGTTGCTCTGCCTGAGTTAGTCCAAGTCCTGATGATTTTTCTTTCTTTTTCTAATTCAGTTTTTAGATAATCATTCCTTTTAAGCAATTCATTCTTAACATACACAGCATTATCTCCCTCTGTCTGAATAGTGTTCATCTTGACTAACTCTTCTTCAAGATAGCTATTTCTGTTTTTGTACTTTAGATTTTCAGATTTTAATCTTTCATTCTCTAAAGTCTGATCTCTATAGCTAATATAAATGTTTTTCATAAATAATCTCAACTCAGTAATATCTTCTGTATTAAAAGCAAGAGTTGATAGAGGTACCTTTAGTTCAGCAGCATCAGAACTGCTATCAGCATTTGCCATTAAGGCATAGTTTACCTCTTCTTCAGATTCTGAAGTGTCTGCTCAGTTTTTCTTCTTTATGATAAGTTCCTGGCCTTTATCACCTTTTCTTTTCTTGAAATCAGGAGAGATGTGGCCTCTTTCACCACAATTGTAGCATTTGACATTTGAGTTGTCTCATCTGTCAGACTTTCCTCCTTTGCCTTCAGTCTTTCTGAACCCTTTCTTGTCAGAACTTCCACCTTTCCTGGAAAACTTCTTACCCTTTACCATAAGAGCACACAGTTGCATCATCTCTGCATCAACATCCACTTCAGATAAATTTTCAGGTTCTGAATCATCATCATCAGAATTTGATGACTCTGAATTAGACTGTATGATGAGACATTTCCTTTCGTCTTCCTAGAGACAATTGGCTTTTCTTCAGTCTTTAAAGCAACTGTCTTAGACTTCCCTCCATGTCTCTTCTTTCTTTGCTCGATCTTAAGTTCATGAGTCTTGAGCATCCCATAGATTTCATCAAGAGACATATCAGCAAGTTCATAGTTGTCTCTTATTGTAGTAGCTTTCAAATCCCACTTTTCAGGAAGAGCTAGTAGGAGTTTAAGATTTGAATCTTTTGGATCATATTCCCTATCCACTAGTGACAGATCATTCAATAGCTTTGTGAATCTGTCATATGTATCAGTTAGTGACTCATCAGATTTTGAGTCAAAGTGCTCATACTCCTGTGTGAGTATTGTCTTCCTGTTCTTTTTTATGGCATTGGTTCCTTGACATCTCACTTCCAATGCATCCCAGATTTCTTTTGCAGTCTTGCATCCAATCACCCCGTTTGACATGACATTGTCAAGTGCACTATGAAGCAAGTGTCTTACTTTTGCATCCTTTCCTAGTGAAGAGATGTCTTCAGTGGTGAGTTCTCTCTTTTTTTGGGAATCATCTTTTGCAGCTCATTCCCAACTGCAACAGATAGCTTTGTGGGCTTTTGTGGACCTTCATAAATTTAGTCTAAATATTCTGGATCTGAAGCTTCAAGAAACATGGCCATCTTCACACTCCATACAGGGTACACAGACACCCTGAGCATAGGAACCCTGATGGATTCATATCTACTGGTGTTTTGAATGGGTTGAACCTTTGCAGGTTCTTGAGGGTCTTGTGTTTTTTATTGATCAGACATGATTGATTGTTTGTTTGGATCTTAACTATTTGTAAGCTTAACAGATTGGCTCTGATACCATATGTTAGGCCTCAATGATACTATAGAAGGGGGTTGAATATATATCTACAATTAATTCGATTATGAACATAAGTATGTAACAGAAAACAAGTTTATTCAATATATCAAACTCTGTTACAGTAGGTTTAATCTACTCTCTAAATGATGTATGATATCACTAAGAGCTGTTAGGGTTACAATAAATAATATTCTCGTGAATGATAACACATATAGTGTAAACCCTAATCTGTGTTTATATACTACACAGTTACAAGATATCTCCTAATTGATATGATATGTTCTGTTTCCTAAAATACATCAATTAGAGATTATCTATTGTAGTCCTTTAGCTGTACAACTCTCCAAGCATATCTTCTTTTGTTTAATCCAGATCCTCTCCTGTAAATCAGCCGCTTTTCATCCCTGAAGTGTATCTGTACTTAAGTTCTGATGTAAGTTCTGATAACTTCCTGTCTTCAGTAAGTTCTGATTTCCAGTTAAGTTTTGATAATAAGTTCTGAAACTAAACAAATCAGATTAGAAATGACATCACAAATATATCTAACATGATGGGTTAGATAGTTTTGGTGGTTGAGGTTTTGGTTTGTTCATGTTTGGGCTAGGGTTTGGTTCTTGTCTGATATTGGCTTTCCTGGTATAGACTTTTGGTTGGAAAGGCTTAGTTGGTCTAGGGTTAGGGGAATGAGGGTTCTGAAATTTTCTGCTTGGTAGAAAGGAATGGTGTGATTTTTGTATCCTTTTCTGAGTTGTCTAGGTGGAAAGTGTCTTTTGTGATAGTGTTTAGGATGAGAAGATTGAATAGTTTTGAAGGCTGATGTTTTGTGATGGTGAAACTGATTTTTCCCCATATCTTCAAGAAGATATGGATTTTCAATCAGTGGTCTGGGCTTGGGGTAATAGGGATTGGCATTTGGGTTCATGTTGCAAGTGAAGTGGAGTAATGCAAATAAACTGTGTTTGTGTGTGAATGCAGCAAGTGTAAAGAAGTATATATGCATGCATATAGCACAGAATCAATTTAAGTTAGAAAAATAATTTTCTGGAAAATAACTTTCACTGTTCATGAACATTGATTTTCATTAAATGTAGTTGTCAAAGAGTTGATGTGCAGAGGCATGGTTTGCATAATTCCAGATCCTAGGTATGTGAATAAAGCAGCTAAGGTATAAAGTTTGAGAGCTGGCATAAGCAAATAGTACTACAAAATACTATTTTAGTATTGTTAAAAGTACAAAAAGTACACAGATTTGGGAGAATGTGTGACATAAAGGTGAAAAGCAGCTCACTCTTTCACATAGACTCTAGCAAGTGACAAACAAAGCATTTAAGAATGTTCAGTTTTGAGAAAAGATTAGTGCAGACAGATTGGCACTTTTTGAACTGAAATTAATATTCTGAAAATTTTGAGTGTAAATAAAGAATGTAACATTTATTTCTTAAGACACTATGTTATTAATGAGATGCAGTCAAGAGAATGTCATGCACATTAAACACAGAACAGGGCATGCACAATCAGTTTTCATTTAATTCAAATAGCATTCAAGGCAATACAACACTCAGATCATTTATATCAGATATAACACTTTAAATGCATTAAGTTTAAAAATAAAATATCACCTAAATTTTCTATGTGGCCATTAATCACAGCAGTGATCCAGATACAGGGATGCTCAAGGCTCCCCTGCCAGGTCTTACTGTGAGGGCTGGTGTGTGAGTGTATTATTGATCTTTGTTAATCTGAGATTACACAAACCAGTCTTGATTATACCTTATCTGATTTCATATAACTGCATAAGCAAAAAAAAATCATAGAATAGTAAACAGTGTTGCACTTCAAATACATAGATTATATATATTCAAGTAAGCATGATGCACAGACTCACTACACCTTTCAAATAGACAAGTAGAGATTGGAGTCAACAAGACATTTCTTATCCAGATTCACTGTATTCAGCTTAAGACATCAATCAGGACAGCTTGCACATATGTTAATACATTTTGAATGTAGGAAGAGCTTTTATTAATACAAATTAGGGCACACACTTATACAGACTTATTATTTTATTAATGTCTCAGTAATCTTAGATCAATTAGGTAGATTTTGAACAAACTCATGCCAAACAGTCAAGAAATTATCAAGGACAATCACAGTTAACATGTAAATAGTTCAGCTCAAACAAGTAAACAAGAAAATCAAGTGGTAGCATATTCAGGATCCAGTTCACACAGATTTTATCACTAAAGAAATAACAGATCAGGCTCAAGTTTAATCTTGATTATACATTTTGTACTTGATAGAGAATGAGAACAAAAATTTGTTTTTTTAAAAGAAAATACTCGTAGTGAACTGTTAAGACAGAACTGTGATAAATCAACCAAGACAGATCACAAACACATATAATTATTGTTCTGCAAAGATTAATCAGGTAATCAGATCACAAGTACATATGATTATTGTTTTGCAAAGCTTAATCAGATAATCAGATCATAAATACATATAGTTGTGTTAAAAATATCAATTCAACAGCATTCTTTAACACACCTAGGTAATTTAAAAGATAAGAATTCATGAAGTTCACATAATCATCAAGGGACTTAACATCAAATCAACCAGGACACTAACTTTCTTGGACTTAGCATATTAACACTCAGCTGTTATCAGCAAAACTTATACCAAAACTCCATAATTAATCAAGGAAATTTTCAGAGTCCTCATTTTGAACAGACAATATCACAGAGATCTTAATTCAAATAAATAAGTTATGATCATACTCCAATTATTACTTAAGCAACCACAGAGATACAATTCAGATTAATCAACAAAACTTACATTTGATATCTTTAAACTACGATAATTGTCAAGTAATTGTCATAATCAATTCACTTTAAGCAATCATTCGAAGATACAATCCAGATTGATCAACATAGCTTCTTTGACTGAACTTTATACCCAACAAATAATCACAAATCACAGTCACAAACTCTACATCAATAATCCGAAACTTTATACTTTTAATTCGATTAAACACAGAATAGTATCAAATCACACCTTCATCAAAAACCATATCACATAACATCCATATCACGATTAAGATACGATTTAATCAAATAATGTTCGATTCAATTTCAGTCGAATTCCCTTAACCGCAAATTCAATCAAATGAGACTAAAATAAACATAAAAATCTCACGTGGGCCTATAATCTGGCCTGACTAATAGGTCTTACCTGGTTGACTCAGTCGCGGACTGAGTCAACTTCCGATTCACGTTTCTCCGTCGCATGCAGTCGTCGTATCTTTTTTTTCGAGAAGATATTCCATTAACCAGTCTTCTCCTGTCATTAAACTCAAGAAACATTAGGGTTTTTCAAATCAATCACAAATATGAACATAAAAGTATTAATATTATCTAATCTAATGTTCGATTTGATGATTCTCGTTCGATTTATATGCAAATCGTCAATTTTTATCACCGAAAATCAATTTGATTTTAACCAATCCCAAAACTGATTCATAGAATCTATCGGAGATTCAATGAATAAATATAAGTATATAAGTATAGCTCTGTATGACTGAGTCGAGTTTTATCGGAAAAGAAGAGTTTTTGATCAAAAAAGAAACTAGGGTTTCAAGTCTGAGAGAGAGAGTCGATGAGAGCGGCGAGAGAGAGAGAGAGAGAGAGAGAGAGAGAGATTAGGGTTTGTACTGTAGAAACAATGTTTAAAATATATATATTAGGATTTTAATGGCTAGGATTTATTTGATCTATGAATAAATGGCCAGGATTGTAGGGTTTGTGATTTGGGCTGGGTTTTTGACTAAGCTGAAATAGATATATCTTTATGAATTAAAAATATATGGGCCTGATATATTTATTTGATTTGGGATGGTTAATAAAGAACCAATTAATAAAAAGTAATTCTTTTATAAAACTATTTTTCAAAAAATAGCCGAATTTTTTTATCCTTATATATATATTTTATAAATTTGTTTTGCAAGAAATATTCATATATTGCAGAAATTATTTATATATATATTATCTATTCTGGAAAGATAAAAATAACATATATTTATATATATCTTTAACTGGATATAAATATATATATATGCATATTTAATACTAAAATTGATATATATATATATATATTTATATGAGAGTGATTTTTATAAATCTCATGGAATAATAATTATTCACTCGATTAAGTTTATTTTCCCGGTTAATCTGGCCTATTTAATTTATCTTAACCCGATCAATAAATTTCTTTATTGATGAATCTGAGTTTTAGACAAACTTAAAAACTTGATCGGGAAAATATCCTTATCGTTGAGATTTCTTTATAACTCTTTTTTTTTATAAACCGTTATTTTACAGATTCCAACATTCCTAAATCCAAGCGGAGTTTAGTGAATCTTTCGGAATTTAATTGATTTGTGAATATGTCGGCGAGATTGATCTCAGTATCAATATGAGTCATTTTTATATCGCCTTTGTTGACATGATCATGTAAAAAATGATGTCTCACATCTATATGTTTAGATCTTGAATGTAATACGGGATTTTTGCTAAGATCAATAGCACTCGTATTATCACATAAGATGGAGATCACATCAAATTTTATATTATAGTCAGCTAGTGTTTGCTTCAACCACAGTATTTGAGCATAACACTTTACAGCTGCTATATATTCAGCCTCGGTTGTTGAGAGGGATACGGAATTTTGTTTCTTTCAAAACCAAGAAACTAAACATCCACCGAGAAACTGACAAGTACCACTAGTACTTTTCATGTCGAATAAATGCCCGGCATAGTCCGAATCAGAAAAATATACTAAGTCAAATAGTATTCCTTTTGGATACCAAAGACCAACATTAGTGGTTACTTTAAGATATATCAATATCCTTTTTACCGCGGATAAATGGTATTCTTTTGGTGCTACTTGAAACCTAGCACATGTACAAACACTATATTGAATATCGGGATGACCAGGGGCGGACACAGACTCAATGAAAAGGGGGGTCCAACATTTTTTTTAACATCGAACAAGTAATGTAATGAAGAAAAAAAGCATTAAAATAGAGATCTCCGCTCTTTCAAGTCACGAAAATCATCTATAATCGAATCTACATCGATAGTACGCGCAATTTCTTTCACAATAAACAATATTAGGCAATTGGTGAGATATTCATCATGCATTTTGTTCCGAAGCTTGTTTTTGACAAAACTCATAGCTGAAAACGATCGCTCTGTAGTAGCTGTGGAAACCGGAAGAGTTAAAATAAGAGCTACCACTCTATACACAAGTGGATACTCGTGAGCCTTCCTTGTCTTTTTTAACCACTAAGACAGATCTGAAATTGTTGATAACGTTCCAAATGTTTGATGTTGTCATTCATGATCAAAATGCTCTAATTGCATCCTTAATTGAGCCATCTCATATTTAGAAAAATTTTATGGATAGAATTTTTGTACCAACTTTTGAATATCGTCAATCCTAAACGATATAAGCATCTCTTTTGGATCTAAAGCAGTACTTAAAATAAGCAACTTCGTGGTTTGTCCATTGAACCTGTTATTAAATCTTCAAGTTTATATATAAAATATATACTACTATTAATTAAATCTCACAGCTAATTTATATATAAAAATAAAATACATACTACTAATAATAGAAAATTGGAGAGTTGGGGGGGCCATGGTGACCCCTGGTCTTATGCTCCTTCCGCCCCTGGGGACGACTTGCAGTTATATAGAGCAAGCTACCGATCATTCCTCGATATTTCTTTATATCTACGGGAATTCCTTTTGGATCTTCCGTTAATTTATCGGATGTAGACATAGGAGTAGAGATGGGTTTGGCATTATCCATTTCGAATTTTTTCAACATCTCTTTACAATACTTGGATAGAGAGATATGGATGCCTTCATCAGATTGTCTTATTTGCAATCCTAGAAAGAAGTTTAATTCTCCCATCATACTCATCTCGAATTTTCTACTCATATTTTCATAGAATTCTTTACATAGTGCATCATTTGTTGAACCAAATATGATGTCATCTACGTATAATTGTACGAGCAATATATCATCTTTTTCTTGCCTCGTAAATAAGGTTTTATCGGCCGTTCCCATCTTAAATTTATTGTTTAGTAGGAACTTGCTCAACCTTTCATACCATGCTCTTGGGGCTTGTTTTAAGCCATATAGAGCTTTATATAATTTATAAACATAATCAGGATGTGTTGCATCTTCAAACCCGGGAGGTTGTTTCACATATACTTCCTCTTCCAAAATCCCATTTAAGAATGCAGATTTAACATCCATTTGATAGACTTTGAATTTTTTATGACAAGCATAGGCCAATAGCATTCAAATTGATTCAATTATTGCTATCGGTGCATATGTTTCATCAAAGTCTATACCTTCCATTTGGGTATATCCTTGAGCAACTAATCTTGCTTTATTTCGAACTACCGTTCCATTTTCATCTAATTTATTTTGAAATACCCATTTTGTACCAATTATGGAAGTATCATGAGGTTTAGGGACAAGTTCCCACACTTTACTACGAGTAAATTGGAGCAATTCATCTTGCATAGCAGAAATTCAATCCTCGTCTAATAAAGCCTCTTTCGCGGTTTTAGGTTCTATTTGAGATAAAAAAACTAAGATGATTCACAACGTTTTGAACTTGTGACCGCGTTTGAACTCCCTTCCTTAAGTCTCCAAGCACATTATCTAATGGATGACTTTTTATAGTGGGAATTGCTTGAGGAAGTTCATCTTCCTTTTCATCCAACTCTAATGGATTTTTATGTATGGGAATCCCGAGATCCATATTTTTGAATTGTCGAATAACCTTTTCAATATCATTTTGTTCAACATTTTCTTGGTCAACAAGATCTTTATATCTTCGGTGGTTTACTTTCATCAAAAGCGACATTCATAGATTCTTCCACCACAAGCGATTTGAGGTTAAACACTCGATAAGCTTTACTATTGTTCGAATATCCAATAAATATACATTCGTTTAATTTAGGATCAAACTTCGTAAGGTACTCTTTAGAATTTAATATGAAGCACTTGCTTTCGAATACTCGAAAGTAGCTTAGTTTCGGAGTTTTGCCAAAATCTAGCTCATAAGGAGTCTTTTGTTTTATAGGTCGTAGCAAAACCCGATTAAGAATATAGCAAGCGGTTGACATAGCCTCGGTCCAAAAATATTTAGGTCGATAATATTCATTTAGCATTATGCTAGCCATTTCTTGGAGTGTTCTATTTTTCCGTTCAACTACTCCGTTGGATTGAGGAGTGTATGGAGCGGAAAAATAATGTGTGATGTCATGTTCATCACAAAAGTTGGTGAAACTTGAATTCTCAAATTCTTTACCATGATCAGTCCTTATATAGACTATGGTTTTATTTTGTTGATTTTGAATCCTTTTACATAAAGATGAGAAGGATTCAAAAGCATCACTTTTGGCTTTGAGAAATTCAGTCCATGTAAATCGTGAATAATCATGCACAACTACCAACGTATATGAGCAACCTCCGAGACTTTGTATTGGAACCGGACCAATAAGATCCATGTGTAGTAGCTCGAGAGGTCTCGGGGTAGATACCATAAACTTTGCTTTGTGAGAAGCTCTAATTTGTTTACCAACTTCGCAAACTTCACAAGTATGATCTTTATGATAGTTTAGTTTTGGTATACCTCGGACATGGTCTTTAGTTGATATATTCTTTATCAACTTCATGTTGGCATGTCCTAATCTTCGATGCCATAGCCATGGATCATCATTTATAGTGATTAGGCACACGTTCACTTGCTAGCTCATGTCACATGTATAAACATTTTTATTTCTAGGGCAAGTGAGAACTAACTTTCCAAATTTATCTAATATAGAACAATAAGTAGTGTAGAAAATTACCTTGTAATCATTGTCGCATAATTGACTAATTGAGAGAAGATTGTACCTTAACCCGGTGACCAATTGAACGTCGGAAATTTTAACTTTCCCATTTCCGATATCTCCAATGCCGACAATGTTTCCTTTACTACTATCACCAAATGTTACGCTCCCCGCGTAACCTTTTTAATGTTGTTCAAGAGTGACTTATTACCGGTCATATGTCTTGAACATCCACTATCAAGGTACAATATGTCTTGTTTCACGGCAAGACAAACCTACAACCATGATTAGTTAAATTTATAGGTACCCATTTGTCTTGAGGGTCCTGGGGTTAGTACATTATATATAACATTTGATTTATGAAAGAATCTAGGCATTGTATAATTATCATTAGGCATATAAATATTTCTAGATGCATAAGGCCTAGTTTGAGATTGATAATACCTAGAGCTATCATGAAATCTTGATGGAGCATGATAAACAATATATCTATTATTAGCATGGTAAGTAGTATAAGCATTTCTACTAAGAGGTTGTTGCCTTCTAAATGCATTACCATTTACATGATATTGTGTGTTTCTATTTTAAAACATAGTTGGTTGATGAGACCATTGTTGTCTTGGATTCTTATATTCCATATTTTTGTGAGGCACACGTTTATCATCTTTCTTGTATGATTCCTTGTGAATCCATACATGCTTCCTCTTAATTTCACCATTTTTGAAATTGCAATATTGAATGGTAAGTCAGTCTATATTGGTGATACAAATCTCCGAGTATTTCCTTTAGGAGGAGAGTTCTTATTATACCCCAAACGTTCATGATTATATGAGGTTTTGTATGCACCATTTGATCCAACATCTTATTGCCTTTTGTAAATCTTTGAATGACTTCTTCAAGATTTTCTTTTTCTTTCTTTAAGGCATCAATCTTGTTGTTAAGGATTCTTTATTGATCCTTAACTTGAGCTATGAGTTTATAATTTTCTTTTTTCAACCTTAGAGCTTCACCTTTTAGCTCATTGGTTTCTAATAGCTCATTTTCTTTATCAAGATTGTCTTTATAAGATGTTTCTTTATCTTGAACATTTGATTCATTTAGAATCTTTAAGATCAATAGATCAACGTGAAGTTTACAAATATTATCATTCAATTGTATCTTTTCACGTTCCATCTCTTCGCCTTTGAGAATTAATGATATATTCTCCATTTCAAGATTGAGTATGTTTTCCTGAAGTTTATTTACCTCAATCTTGATGAGATGGTTTTGATCTTTTAGAGATATAATCTCATTCTCATCTTGGACTTTTGAGTCCATCATCCGAGTATATTCTTTATTTTGAGTATGATGAATTTCCTCAATTTTCATCTTTTTGGACCATAACAAATAAAACCTTTGTTCAACATATTTGTATTTATTCTTATAACTTACTACAAGTTCAATTAAATCATGCTTATTCATATCTATGAGAGATAAATTATATTCATCTAATAAAGATTTAATTGAGACATAGTTAGATGTTACTCTTGATTTGAAGAGGAGATTTATGTTGAGGTAGTTTCATCTTCGAGAGCCATTAAGCATAGATTGACCACTTCTTCACTAGCTTCCGGGGCTTCTTTATCTTTGAAAGTTTAGGACATTCTCTTTTATAATGACCGGGTTCTTTACACTCGAAACACACATCTTGTGTTTCCTCCGGAGATGGATCTTTAGGTTTTGGAGGAGTGTAAACAGGATGGTTTGTAGACGCATTGGCATTACTATAGGTATTTATATTTTGATTGCCTTTGGCTTTATTGTAGCTCGTTGACGGATAATTACTCTTATAGTTGGAAGAATAATTTTGAGAGTAATTTGGTCTTCCGTTAGAGTTAAAAACCCTTTATTGATTATTTGATTTTAGGAAGCCTTTTCCGTAACTTTGAGCTTTTCTTTGAAGCACACGACGAAGTTGTCTCGTGAGTAGAGCAATTTCACTCTCATCGAGATTTTGTAGTTCCTCGTTTAACTCCTCGTCATTTTCATCTTCATCAATTAATATGGCCTTTAGAGCCATATTTTTCTTTTTATCCTCCACTTGTGGAGCAACCTTTTCCAGAATATTATCTTCTTCGTAAGCATGAAGATTTCCGAATAGGTTATCAATCTTATACTCATTTAAGTTGTGCATCACTTTTATAGTAGTAACTTTAACCTTCGAACTAGAAGGTAGAGATTTGAGCACTCTTCTATTCTTTTTATTTTGAGTATAATTCTTTCCAAGTTGAGATAACTCATCGATAATACGAGTAAATCTTGTTTCCATATCGATGATATTTTCTCCTTCTTGGAGTTTAAAGTTCTCGTATTCTTGGATCAATGTATCCATCCGAGAATATTTATATCAGTGGTTCCTTCATAGGTTACCACTAATTTGTTACACATTTCTTGTGCCAACTTGCAATTATTTACTCTTTTATATTCATTTTCTGCAAGTGCACTTGTGAGAACCATTTCCGCTTTTACGGCTATATTCATGGTGGCTTCTTCCTCTAAGTTGTATTCACTAACCTTATTTTCGACGATGATGTCATCGATAGTTTTGGTAGGAATGCGAACACCGTCTACGATAGCCATCCAAACTTTGACTCCTTGAGATCTATTATATATGCGAAACCTCGTTTTCCATGTTGCAAAGTTGATGCCATCAAATAGAGGAGGTCGTGAGCTAGATAGACCTTCACCACATCCAATGGGATTAATATACGCCATTCCGGGTCACTTTTTGTTGTGCCTGTAAATCTGCAAATTACTTAACAAACACGTTAAAAAGCACTGCTCTGATACCAATTGTAAGGTCCCGTAAGAGGGCTATTTTAAGCTTGAAGGGGGGTTGAATAGCTTAATTACCAATTTAAAAATTGTTATGGCTTTTTAAAATAATTTATCCCTTTTTAAAACTTTACCGAGTGGTTATGCAGTTTATATGTGCGGAAAAATAAAGTGTAAGGAAAGAAATTACCATACGGTGATTTTATCCTGGTTCGCGATGACGCAACCTCTAATAGATTCGCTCACCCCTACTCCAGTCCCCGAGCTCCTCTCCCGGACTCAGGATTTTCCCTTATAATAAACTCGCTCCTTTAGTAGGCGGAGAAGCCTTTACACCCTTTACAAGTATTTGTCTTGGTGCGTAACACAAGGGTCACCACCTTAAAATAAATGTAATACCTACACAACTTATCTTAGACAATAATTCCCCGCTATCTCTTCAAAATTGGTGTAGAGCCTTTGTGTGGACTTGGCTTCCTTAGCATTTGTCGGTCTTGGATCTTAGTGATCCGGTCTTGGGTCTTTCCTCTTCTTCACGGTGCAAAGACTACTAACTCCCCCTTCGTACGTCTAGGACTTGGGTCTTAGAATGAGAATCACATCACTTCACCTCACTACAAAACTAACAAGACAATCCGCGAAACAATCAAGTATAGAAAATATGGTTTGAACTAGTATGTTAATGTACTAGCCCACAAATAGTATAATATTCAAATAAGAATATTAAAACTAAATAATTATACTTGACTTAAGATAATAAATGGTAGTCCAAGTATTTTTATAATTACTCCTTTATAGATTTAACGAAGTTGTGGAGTAACATGAGAAGTCTTTTATATAAAGCACTTATAGCTTATGACTTCTTTAGTATTCTTCTTCTTTCGATTACGTATTTATAAATCAAAGAATACTTTAGTTACAATCTCGGAATGGTAACTTATCCTTTACGCTCGTAGGCTTAAGGCTTTTAGTATACTTATGTTTTGACACTTATGTGGTCAAAGTATACTTTTAACTTCAAGCACTTGTATAAGTTTTATGATTCTTATCCAAGATTCAAATAAGAGAAGTGCAAGTAATTGGCGTAAGATCGTGCTTTTGAAGTTTAGACGAATAATTACGAGTAGTTTATATATATCGAATAAGAACCCCACGGAACACTGAAAGATGTTAGAAGGGGATTATACGATATATCTCGTAATTGTTTATATACACGATATGTGTTAACCAAGATCCAATTAAAGAGCGGGAAATTGATTGGCTAACTTGTGGATTTGATTTGTCTTTAATTAACGGATGATTATGAAGTGTTTATAGATCGAGTTATAATCCCCCGGAACACTAAAGATGTTAGAAGGGATTAAACTATGCTTCGTAATATTTTATGTGCACGATATTTGTTAGCCAAGATCCAATTAAAGAGCGTGAAAGTAATTGGCTAACTCATGAACTTAATCCGTTTTGATATTTGATAAATTACGAAGAGTTTATAGATCGAGTTATAATCCCCCAGAACACTAAAGATGTTAGAAGGGATTAAACTTTGCTTCGTAATTATTTATGTTCACAAATATTTGTTAGCCAAGATCCAATTAAAGAGCGTGAAAATAATTGGCTAACTCGTGAACTTGTGTCAAATTTAAATCTCACTCTTGGAGATTAAGTACTTTTCTTTATAGATCTTCTTGATGAAATGATTTTTTGAAGATCAAGTACTTATTCGAGTTCCGAGTTCGAATCTTAGTTCTCTTTACCCTTGAGAACTTTCTTTATAAGAGATCTTGTATTAGAGCTTAAGATGATGTATATAAATTAAGTACAAAGCTCAAATAAAAGGAACTCAAATAAGAAGCTTAAAGTCACCACTTTTTAAGAACGGTCGAAAAAGTTCACCGGAAAAATTCGCAGGAGGTTCGGCCAGATTTTGGCACTTTGGTCGAACTTGGGCAGCCCTTCGTGAGGCCGGGAAGTGGTAGTGTATGAGCTCACTTGGTGGGATAAATCTTGATTGGGTGAAGCTAAGCTTGGGTTTCAAAAACCTTGTATATATGTAAGTATATAGAAGAGAGAGAAGGTTTTTGAGAAGAAGTGTGTGTATAGAATTTGAAAGAGATGAAGAGAAGCACTTTTTCAAAAAAAAACCATTAACTTTATGGCTCTTTAGCTTAAATAAAATGGGTTGGGGTGGGGGTTTATTTATAGGAGAAGTTGGGTGGATTGAATGGTGGAGATTAAAGGAAAATGGATGGTGGATGGTGTATGTCACTTGGATTGATGACATGGAAAGCAAAGTGTGTTTCTTTGCAACTTGACATAAGATACAAACAACTTTATGGGTTCAAAATCTCAGCTGATATATTTGAATAAATATTTATTTTTCTTTTTCTTTTAATCATTGTTTAATCACTTTAATTAAGGATTAAACACCATTAATTATGACCAACTTAAAAAATTATAAATAAAATACCATAAAAATATTATAAATACTTAAATAATATAAATGATTTTCTGCAAGTTTTGGTCAACTTTACTCAATGGTAACTAGGTCAAACGCGGTCAACTGTTGGACCAACTACCTCAATTTTTGTGCCCGGACAAAATTCTCTGAATGCTACGAATTTTTTAACATACTTAGAAAATTACATTTAAATGATCCATACCAAATTTCAAGTCATTCTAGCATGTGAAAGTATTTTATCTGAAAATAAAACTGTTCTGTCAGTTTTTCTTCCGAGTGGAAATATCATTGGTCTTGAAATAAAGGCGATGGATCTTTTGACCAAAGTTTTGACTTGAATAAATACTTAAAATATATTTCCTAATATATAATATATTTTTTGGATAATAGGAAATGTGTTTTAGTATTTTTGAATAATTTTCTCCGAGAAATGCTGATTTTACGAACCGGGAGAAAATTATTGTAAATATACAGAATTAATTTGCAGAACTGGATATTAATATTCCAATCATGAATATTAATAATCTTTGATTAAAAACTCTTTTGATATAAGAATAAATATATTTTGGAGCAAAGAGTTTAATATTTTTGATATAGCACGAGACCTCTAAAGAATATTTATGATATATTCTTTATTTGAGCTTGTTGCCATATTCCTGTTACAATACTGATCTAAGAAATATCATATCTTGATATTTCTTCTTTGATCATATTACCTTAGAGATATGTTCCATAAAGATATAGTTTTGATGTTTTTGCAAAAATGGAATATCTCTTTATGTTTAAAAGACATGATTTTGCTAGTTTGACTTTTTGACTTTGATTTGAATCGATTAAATTCATGTCCTAATGGAGAGGATCTATGTGTTCTTAATTTTATGTTTAATCGTACAAATACCAAAATAAATAATATATCTAAGACATCCTTTTAATCTTCCCTTTTTTGGTATTTGCCAAACAAACATAAAATTATCAGTGTGTGCTTCCCCTTGGTGTATGCGTGAATTTTTAAAAGGTATTTTTCACATAAAATATTTAAAGCTCCTTTCTTAAAAATCCTGAAAAATACTTTGTTAGATATATCATAAAAATAGAAGCACAGATATAGATCCTTGTATATCAAAACGATATTAATATTCAATATATCAAGCTCATAAGTCTTCAGAATGCCATACAGTCTCTCTAGGGTAAACTC
Source organism: Apium graveolens (assembly GCF_009905375.1). Lineage (NCBI taxonomy): Eukaryota > Viridiplantae > Streptophyta > Magnoliopsida > Apiales > Apiaceae > Apium > Apium graveolens. The sequence continues at coordinate 15,953,966 of NC_133648.1, read as the reverse complement.
CTTGTATTCTTTTGAATTTTACAAGGAGACTGTCATTGTTTTCCATTCCTTTGAGAGAGATCTAAGGAACTTGAGGTTAGAGTCTTTTGTTTGGTAGACTCTTCCATCCAGCTTCAGAGCATTTAGTAGCTTTTGAAATATACTAAAGATATCAACGAGAGTTTCACTTTCTTCACAGTAGAAATGCTCATATTGCTGAATCAGTAACTGCATCTTATTTTCCCTTACTTGTTCAGTACCATCATAGATTATTTGAATTGTGTCCCAAACCTCCTTAGCTGTTTTGCAGTTAATGATGTTATCAAACATATCACCATCAACTCCATTGAATAAAATATTCATGGCCTTCTTGTCTTTCCTGACTTGTTCAATATCAGGGTATGACCATTCATGCCTTGGTTTGGGAACAGATGGCTCATTTCCAGTTGCAGTTCTCATTGGAACATGAGGACCTCTCTCTATGCAATCCACATAGGCCTCATTTTGAGAAAGAAGATGTAGATACATTTTCACCTTCCAGTGATGATAATTATCTTTGTCCAGAAAAGGAATTTTGACTCCAACATCCCTCTTGTTCATCTTGTTGTTTGTTGTGATCTTTACACTCTTTGTACTTAGAGATCTTGCTCTAATACCAATTGTTAGTCCCTAACAATACAACAAGAATTACAGATGGGGTTGAATGTAATTCTAGGAACTTTTCCAAAAGTTAAAATGTTCTTGCTTGATAGAATATGAAAGTAATAAAAACACAAATGCTTTTAAAAATTTTTGGTTGATTTGAAAGTATCCACCAGAGATAGATATATATATCAGTTAGAACTCTGTGAAGCTAAAATGGCTCACAGCCGCTTTACAAGTTTGAACAATCAAAATACAGAGGGATTCTTAACAAGTACAGCTTTATCTATCTCTCCTTGAAAATGTGTTTGCTTAGTTAATTGTTCTACTAACTACACTTGGTTTATATACCACCAAGTTTACATGTGAAAAATACAAGATAATAAAACAAAATATATTTAGTCTAACTCCATGCTGCTTCACTACTCTATTCCAGCATCTTTGAATATCTTCTCAATTGCATGGAAATGGTAATGCTTCTCTTGTTCTCAAATTCCTGCTAAACAGGCTGCCACATTCCTTTTACAAACACCCGACGCATGTGATTGTGTTGTCACTGTCAACTGATGTTTGAATATGCTCATCCGTCGGGTAGCTTTGGTAATCATCCGTCGGGTAGCTTGTTGATCATCCATCGGGTAACTTTATAGATCATCCGTCGGGTAGCTATGTTGATCATCCTTCGGGTAGCTATTTGTCACTTGACTCCATTTCATTTACACAGAATTACAAGACATTACATATTTACAATTAATCCACCTATTCTGCATATCCATTAGTAGTCAACATGACTTAAAAATTCCTACAGAATCTACATAATTTGTTTGCAGAAATGTGCTACAGTCTTATTTGTTACATAAGCTACTCACTCGATAGATGTCAAATGGTCATCCGTCGGGACTATAGAGTTCATCCGTCGGGACTATATTTGATCATCTGTCGAGTGCTACAAAATACACCAAGTTGAATCTACTAAGGTGTTTTGTTAATCTAATCATCAAGTTCACAACATATTCCCAACACCTTACCACAGCTGTAGTCCAAAACTCATGCAACAAATCCAAGTACAACATTGGGTTAGCAGTCAAGGCTCCTGCAAGGTAAGATTCAGACCGAAATTTTACAAACCCCTTGAAACTATCAGGGGCTTGGTTAGCATCAGTAAATGGTAGGTAGTATGTTCCTTTCTCTGGGATAGTTGCTATAACATTGTTTTGTGCCATTGTTGTTTAGTGAGTTTGAATGGGTAAGAAGAATTTTTGAGAAAGGAGTAAAAACGAGAGAGAAATTGATTTTGGATTGGAATCTAGGTCACTTGAGATCTCGAAAGTTGTAAATATGTATATGTTTCGAGAAGTCTGGGTATTTATATTAAAAGCTAATGACTTATCGAGAAGTCAGAATTAGACGTTTGGCTTATACTTATCGAGAAGTTATTTTGAAGTGAGAGACATCTCGATAAGTCATTTTATTTATTTTGTATAAAATAAATAAAGATTGACTAATTAAGATGCAAAATAAATACCCAGTTTGTCCAAATTGGACTAAAAGGTTTCTAATTTTTATTTGAATAAATTCAGAATAAAATCAGAATATTTTTGCCAAGAGTATTTTACCAGAATAATTTATTAGATTAAAATTATTTTAGTTTTGAGTTATTGATAAGTCTAAAAATAATATTTGTAGAGAACTCTATAAGTCAACACTTGTAGAGAACTCTACATTGACTTATCGATAAGTCATAATAATGTTTGTCGAGGAGTCACTCGAGAAATCAGTAAATTGACCTGTTGAGGACTCATTCGAGAAATCTTAAAATGACTTGTCGATAAGTCAATTAGACTTATCGAGAACTCAGTTCTCTATATACTCCTGATCAATTTTAATTCTGCCTTGTGATAATTTTACATATTAAGAATGTAACTTACCAGTTTAGCAGTTTACTTAGAATTTGAAAAATTCCGAGTTGAATTTTTATTTTTGAAGAATAAATATGCAGAGATTTCTGAAATATTTATACTTCATATTTCAGTTAATTTCCAATAAAATCAAATTAATTTAGATTTACTGGAAATTAATCTACTGCAACACACTAGCTGAGTTCTTGCCTTAGGATGAAGAATTTAGCATTCCAATTTCACTTATAAGTCTAGTGAAGGTAGCTTCATCCAAAGGTTTAGTAAAAATGTCAGCTAGCTGTTTTTCTGTAGGAACAAAAATAAGCTCAATGGTACCACTTGCAGCATGTTCTCTAATAAAATGGTACCTTACATCAATATGCTTTGTTCTAGAATGATTAACTGGATTAGCCACAATTGATATAGCACTATTATTGTCACACATAATGGGAATTTTGTGTAACACTAGGTCATAGTCCATTAGCTAATTTCTAATTTAAAGCACTTCTGTACAACAACTTCCAGCAGCTATGTATTCAGCTTCAGCTGTGAAAGTTGACACAGATTGTTGTTTCTTGCTATGCGAGGATACAAATCTTTGTCCAAGAAACTGACAGCTCCCGCTTGTACTCTTTATGTCCACCCTGCATCCAGCAAAATCTGCATCTTTGTAACCAACAACTTCAAAACCAGTTCCCTTAGGATACCATAACCCCAAGTTAGGAGTCCCTTTCAAGAATCTGGAAATTCTTTTAACATCCATCAAATGTGATTCTTTTGGATTGGCTTGAAATCTTGCACAAAGACATGTTGCAAACATTATGTCTGGTCTACTTGCAGTCAAGTAAAGCAATGATCCAATCATTCCTTGATAACTTAAAATATCAACGTTCTTGCCTTTTCTGTCTTCATCCAACTTTGTTGCTGTAGACATAGGTGTAGAAGCAGGTGAACAATCAACCATACCAAACTTCTTTAATAAATCCTTGACATACTTTTGAATTCTTTAATAAATCCTTAGAGAATTATGTATTGTAAATGTTGTGTGAGCAAGCGATGGTGGGAAGTGTATTAGCTGAATCAAATGCTATGTGAGCAAACGATGGTGGGAAATGTATTAGCTGAATCATATACTTTGGGGTTATCTGTCGATTCCAAGTCAGAATCGAATAATTTGGTTTTAATTATATTTTGGGTTGTAATAATAATATTCTGGTTGGTAATTGTAATCTTGTCTCATACCTTATCCTGTTTAGATCATGTTAGATTCGGGGTTTATTATATTCTGCTATTATTATATTAGTTTATTGGTGTTGTGGGTCCCTATTCCTAACCCGAGAATGAGGGCGTCACAATGATGATAAATATGAAAAATTGAAAGTCGAAACCATACACATATAGCCTGTTATAACCTAATTTTAGCATCGTCATACAAGCCAGGCAGAAAAGTCATCAGTCATCCAAAATTCCTAATACTTCATTATCATCACATATAATTACATACTAAATAAAGACATGTTACAAAGTATAATGAAAAAAATATTTTCATTTCATTATTTAATAGTGGAGTCGGATGTGCGTCATTTGGGAGAAATATGAAAATTTAATGAATAAAACATTTTTCTCCAATCAAAAGTTTACCTATTTGGCTCGATTTAGAGAATTGCGTATTGTAAATTTATACAATGTATTTAAAATAAGAAATTAATATATTAATAATTTGAATTCTTAAGAATGTTTATATATAGAGAGAGTTATAAAATAACAAATTATAATAATTTTAGTAATTCAAGTTATAATATAACAAAATAATTAGGAGGACTTTTTAAAATTTTAACTATCTAAATTTTGAATCTTTCAATAATACAATATGTTAGGTCACACACACTGTAGAAGGGGGTTGAATACAGTATTTACTACAATCAAATCGAATATAAGAACTCAAGTAACAGAACATAGATTTTATTCAACACAATAAACTCTGTTACAAAGAACTGTTCTTTCTCAGTGATGAACCAGTTATCACGAGAGCTGCTAGGGTTACAAAGAATAATAACTTCGATTAAGATAACACATATAGTGTAAACCCTATGATGTGTTTATATAGACACACGGTTACAAGATAAGTTCTAATTGATATTGAATATAATTCTGCTTCCTAAAATATATCAATCAGATATCTCTTCTTCCAAGTATTCTATTCTTCATAGAATTCTTCTCCATGAATATTTCTTTCTATCTTAGTCTCGATCTTCTTTTCTTTCAATCAGTCACCTGCCTTATCTGAAAGTCTCCTTAAGTCCTGATATTATCTCCTGATAAATATCTTCTGATAACTTAAGTTCTGATAACTTAAGTTCTGATATCTTAAGTTCTGACTTCAGTATAAGTGTTGATTTCCAGTTAAGTACTGATTTGTCCTGTTAAGTAAGATTTGAAAATTAAACACAAATCATATTAGCCATGACATCACAAATGTATCTAACAATCTCCCCCAACTTGTAAATTAGCATAATATACAAGTTCAACAAATATTTGATGATGTCAAAAACATTAAGTACAAATGCATAAGAATTTGACTAGATAACTACAACTTACAGTCCTTGTAGCTTTACCATCCTTAAAGTCTGATTTCAGCTTCAGTCTGTATATCCTTCAGAATTTAAGCAGTTGTAGATCTTTGACTTGGCTTCAATTTCTGATCTCTTTAATGTCAGGAGTTATTCTGAGATAGTTCCTCAAAAGACTTCTCTCAGCATATTCAAGTTCATTGATCATTCTCCTTTTAGCATTTTTCAGTTTAGCTATATCTTCACCAGTTTGAAAAATAGCAGCTCTGAGATCATTTATCTTAGTTTTTCTTATATCCTGATCCAGTCTGATAATATAGGGTTTATCAGACTCTAGATTGAATTCGAGTCCCTTAATACCAGAAAATGTAGTGATGATTTTAGCAGTATTAGGCTTCATTTCAACAATATCTCCACTGTGAGATCTGTACTTAGGACAATATGGGATGTTAGACTTTACAGAGTAAAGCCTCTTATGTCTTTGAATATGTGACTTTAAATAACGTGCAGCACCATCTGTTGATCTGTTTTTCACTTGAAGTAGGAATAGAACATATTCCAGTTCTTCAAAATACTTCAGTGGAATAGCATTCTGCCTGATATGAAATACCCTTCCATCTGTCATAAAATATAACATGACATCTTCTTTCAAAACAGGACGGTAAACCATTTGTACAGATTCAAGTTGATTCAATCTTTCAGGAGTTGCTCCTACACCTGGTTCACTTAAGGAAGTTGGATCATTGGTAGTGTTGTGTATTTTCTTCTCTTTAGAACTACCCAATCCTGATTTGTCTCTTGCTTCCTTTCCTTGAACAACTCTTGCTTCAAAATCACTTGATGTAGTCTTCAAAGGTTGAGTCAGTTTGGCTTTGGTGAATCCTGGTAGTAGACTTGCAGTGGGTTTAACATGAGCACTGTCAAAGGTTAATGTACCCTTCTTCTTATCTTCTGATATCAAGCCAACTTGAGCTATGTTAGAGGTTGCTTGCTTCTTTGTAATATCAGAACTTACTACATCTTGACTCTGAACAACTTGAGCCATGTCAGAGGTTGTTTGAGAAATCTTCTTTTTCTTCAGAGTAAGACTAGTATTTTTTTTCATCGGTTATTTCCTCATCCATGATTGGCATGTACACCTTTACAGGTTCATTAACTTTTTCTTTGTCCTTAAATCTTGGATCTACCTCCACTTGTGATTTGGCTTTGGTAGCCTCAGAATTTGCTTTCTCCTTAATCACAATACCCTTAGGCTTTGGAAGTTTTTTTTCAGTAATAGAAGCTTTAGACTTGTATTTGACATTTTCTGCTTTAAGTCCGGCTTCTTCTTCTTTTAGACTTTCAAAGTCCATTCCTGGATTTTCTTTCAGAAATAACCTCTTTGAAATTTCTTCATCCAGCTTCTGTAACTTAGGGTCTTGATAATAAACTGTTGTTTTCTTCCCCTTAAGCTTCAGTTTCTGCATAAACTCTTGACTTTCACCCTATGTAGGAACATCAGGCTTTGTCAGAACTTATTTACCAGAACTTATTCTTCTATCTGCATCAGAGCTTGATCTCTGTATAGAAGTTCCAGCTATTCTTGATGAAGAACCTTTCCCTTGACCATGACCTCCACCCTTATCAGAGTTTCCCTGGTCATCCCTGGTCATCATTTCCATCATCCTTATCCTTCAGTACTTGACTAGATTGGCATTTGGACTTAATCACTTTCTCCCCCTTTTTGGCATCAGCGGGTAAAAGAAGAGAGAGAAGCAATTCCACTGAGGATTGGATCTCATTGAGTTGAGATTGCTGAGAAGCTTGATTCTTCAGAATTTCAGAAATCTGATCTTGTTGCTTCTCCTGTGTTTTCTCAATGTACTCAATTCTGTCAAAAGTAGGTTTGAAAAACCTTTTCTTTTCCAGCTTGGCAACCATATCTTGCTGATTTATTGATTCTTGAATTTTGTTCACCTTGTCCTGAGTTAAAGAGTGTTGACCTTGAAGGTTCCTTGTACTCAGTGTAGTAACTCTCAGTTGTGCCTTGAAATCATCATTTACTAGCATGTCATCAGCTTTTTCCAGGTGCTCAGCAAGTATATTTGAAGTAGGAACAAAATCAACTTTGTTCCATTCCTTAGTCCACTCCTGTCCTCTAGGAGTTTCACTCCAAGGTACTGGGGCATCCTCTCTAACAAACTTCTTGATTAGTTCAGCTTTGCTTAGAGCTTGTTGAGGTGCATGTCCAGATGGACCAGCTGTATCAGCATTTGCATTTGTAGCAGCTTCACCAGTATCTTCAATATGTGCAGCATCAGAACTTACAGAGCCTACAGTATCACCATCCTCTGATATAATAACAATATGTGAGGCTATTGAGGTTTCAACATCATCCTCTAAGTTCTGATCTGCAGCTAAGTTCTGATCAACATCCATATTCTGATACCCACCTAAAATCTGATCTTCGGCATCTAGATGCAGAGAAGGTGTTGTAGGAATTTCTGGATTGAAATCAGCATCTTGAATTGGTGTTGTTGGTGGAGTGATTTGAGTTGGTGGAGCTTCCAAGTATAAAACCTCAGGCACAACCAAGTTCTGTATGTTTATTTTAGAACTTGTACCTGGGTCTTCAGCATGTACTGGATCAACTATTGGAGACTTAGGAGGTATAGTCACTTGCTCTGGAATATCCTTTTTCTCTTGAATAGGAGACCTTTGAGCTTGAGTAAATTCCGATTCAGCTGTGGGAAGTAGTTCAATTACTATAGGTCCTGTTGAAATCAGAGATTCTTGATCCCCTTCCTTAGCTTCTGCTTCCAGAACTTCCTCAGAGATAGGTGATTCATTGACAGCCCTCCTGGCTCTTTGCTTTTTGAGTCTCTTTGCTGAAGTAGAGACTTTGGGAGTTGCATCATCAGAATTTAACTTTCTAGACCTTTTGAGGGGCCTAGAACTCCCAGTTTCAGTATCTTTCTGAGAAGAGATCTTCTCAGCTTCTGAAACAAGAGGTTCTGATATTGGAACCTGTTCCACATTATCTGACTCATCTCTCAGAATTATTTTCCTTCTTTTCTGTTGAGTCTAAGGCACAGTCTGTGACCTCTTGAGTTTAAAAGATGAAGGCTTCACTGTAGGTGCTGAAGATTGTGGTTGAGATGATTGTGATGGTTTGAAATATGTCCTGATGGAGGGTTGAGTTGGTTGAGGTTGAGTAGTTTGAGGTTGGTGAGAGATGGTATGTTCTGATGGCTGTTGTGATGTATTGGTGGGTTTGACATCAGGGTAAACAGATGTGTATGTTTGTGGATCAGTATTTACTAAGATTTGTTTTACAGATTGAGGAATCTGTAAGGGTCTCATCACTTGTTTCTTATTGTCAGCATTCAGCAAATCATTAAAGGCCCTTTTTGCAAGCTTAAAGGGTGGAATTAAATTACTGGCTGGTTGGGGCTCATCAGCACAACAAAAAGTATATAGAAGCTGACAAATCTAGCAAAGTATACTACATTCCTATCCTCTGTCATCCTATCCCCTATAAAACCTAGCACAACACTTGTAAAATCAAAATGAGTTTGATGAATAAGGGCATACCCGATTTGCTGACTCATGATGGGAATAGCATCAAAGTTGGAGCATTTATTGGCGAATGCCTTGGTGATACAATCAAAGAAAAAGCTCCATTCTTTTCTGATATATGGTCGTTTCAGTTGAGCCAGCTTTCCCAAACTTTGCTCATAGCCCAAACTTGCTATAAGCTGCTCTAAAACCAGGTCCTCCACTTTTGAGAATGTGCAACCTTCAGGTAAGTGGAGAGCTTTACGAACTGCTCCAGGAGTAACCATATGCTCAACATCATTTGTTGTAAAAACAATGTTTGGGGTTCCCGTAGCACCACCATCATCAAAAGCCCAGTTCGCCAGAACGTTAGCACTTGTTGGCTTGAAATAGTTTGAGGTTGGGTAAAAGCATACCCAATCTCACTATTTGCTAAGAAATCTTGCACAAAGTGCAGATCTGATGGAGCTTCGGCCTTATTCAAGATTGCAGCATAGTTAATTGGTATAAACTTGGCTCCATCAACAATTAAATCCTTGGGCGCCATCAGAAAAAGTGAGAAATAAAATTGCCTAAAAGGTGTTTGATGAAATGTTTGTATAGAAACCGTCAGAAAATGTGAGAGAGTAGGAAAAGAGAGAGAGTGAATAGAATAAAGATGTGAATAAAAGATTTGAAAATCTTTTATCTCTTTTACTTAAACACCCCACGTGACAACAGTTATTGTGAAGTGGAACAGACCTTTACACATGTCAGACATGCAGCAGTTAATATAAAAGTTAATGGGCACGGTAAATAAGTCATGATTACATTGCACGTTCAGTTTTTTTAAAAAACAAATTGTTCCCACTAAACAAATGATTATTACTGCTTTATCTCACATAAACCAATATTCTGAGAAAATATAACCGTTCAATTAATGACCAAAAATAAATCAAGTAAATAAATACTGCCACGTAAGTATCAGAACTTGATTATTATCAGAATTTAAAGGTCATCAGAATATGGCTTCTTAACTCGAAAAGTGAATGTTTATTCCTATAATTCTTCACACAAATACTGATATGGTTTCCTCAGAACTTCCATCAGAATTTGTCCTCAAAATTTATGCAACTGATACTAAGACTGTTCATCTAAAACAACATTGATCACCACAGTAATTTTTATCATTCATATGGAGTGTAAGTGTGTGCGTTAAGCTAAATATCTGACAAAAAGTAAAGTCTGATTCACCTCAGTACATCTTAGAAATAAGGCAGAACTAAGAACTGTGCTCAAAATCTGTTATTATGCTGAAGTCTACTATAGAATGATGTTATGCATGAGTCCCCCTCAACTGTTTTGTGCTCATTTTATGCATCTTCTGAAATTCCTTTTTACAGTGGTTTTTCAGTGTAAGTGAGTCACGGCTGCTTATCAGAATTTATGTTGTTGTCAAAGTATTTCTCCAGTAATCATAGGGTGTGAAAAGTCACCAAGAAAATTTTGTTTTTCTAATACATATTACTTAATACCATTGCACTTGGGTCTTCCCTTCCACATTTTTACTCTAGATCTCAAAGGAGTACCTGACATTTATTTCTTTTTCTTTACTTTTTCTTTTGATAAGTGAGGTTTATCAGCACTTAGTACATTCATAAGATTTACCAACATCGGTACTTAACAGATAAGAAGCACTATTCTAGTTTTTGACTTAGTAATAAGATACACAAAGTAAACCTAACTAAGCTCAATATCAGAATTTGCTTGTGTTAACAGATTTCCACATAAACAATTACTTCAAACATGGGATAATCAGTATATTAGAGACTACTAGGTCAGCATCTAGTACAGTTATCCTCATTGGATTGAATAGTCACAGAAATATTCATATCACTATCAGAGTTTAGAAATTCACATCAGACAACAATCAGCACTTAGGAAAATTTCAGATTAAGCACAGAATACACAAAGATAGTAATATCTGTAAATACTGATCATAAAATCTGATGTATCAGAACATAAACTAAGAAGATTTAGAGAAAGAACCTGAAACCAATCCAAGTTCATTTACCAATCTAGTAAAAGTAGCTTCACACAGTGGTTTTGTGAAGATATCTGCTAGTTGTTGATCTGTTGGAACAAAATGCAATTCCACTGTACCTTCATCCACATGTTCCCTTATGAAGTGGTACCTAATGCTGATGTGCTTTGTCATGGAGTGCTGAACTAGATTACCTGTCATAGCAATAGCACTTTGATTATCACAGTAAATAGGGATTTTAGAATATGTTAACCCATAATCCAGTAACTGATTCTTCATCCAAAGAATCTGTGCACAACAGCTTCCTGCAGCAATGTATTCTGCTTCTGCAGTTGATATGGAAATTGACTTCTGTTTCTTGCTAAACCAAGAAACCAATCTGCCTCCAAGAAATTGGCAGCTTCCACTTGTGCTTTTCCTGTCAATTTTGCACCCTGCAAAATCTGCATCTGAGTAACCTATCCCTAGGATACCACAATCCTATAACAGTTGTACCCTTAAGGTATTTGAAAATCCTTTTCACAACTGTTAAGTGAGGTTCTCTTGGATCTGCTTGAAATCTTGCACAAACACGGGTAGCATACATGATATCAGGTCTACTTGCAGTTAAATAGAGTAGTGAGCCAATCATACCTCTGTAATCAGTAATATCTACTGATATACCAGTATCCTTATCCAATTTTGTCGCAGTGGCCATGGGAGTGGATGCACTTGAACAGTCTTGCATTCCAAATTTCTTCAACAAATTTCTGGTATACTTGGATTGACAAATAAAAGTTCCTTCTGCATTCTGCTTGACTTGAAGGCCCATAAAATAGCTAAGTTCTCCCATCATTACTCATTTGATATCTTGACTGCATCAGCTTGGCAAACTTCTTACAAAGTCTGTCATTTGTAGAACCAAAAATGATATCATCAACATATATCTGAACCAAAATTAAGTCATTGCCATGGTTGAGATAAAACAATGTTTTGTCAATAGTCCCTCTGTTGAATTTACTTTCCAGAAGAAACTGAGCTAAGGTCTCATACCATGCTCTTGGAGCTTGTTTAAGGCCATAAAGTGCTTTATCAAGTCTGTAGACATGATTAGGAAATTTTGAGTCTACAACCTGGAGGTTGTTCAACATAGACTTCCTCTTCCAATTCTCCATTAAGAAAAGCACTTTTTACATCCATTTGAAAGACTGTAAACTGTTTGTGAGCGGCATAAGCTAAAAATATCTTTATGGCTTCCAATCTAGCAACTAGTGCAAATGTTTCATCATAATCAATTCCCTCATGTTGAGAATATCCTTTTGCAACCAGCCTTGCTTTATTCCTTATAATTATGCCATCACTGTCAGTTTTGTTTCTGAACACCCATTTTGTACCAACAACTGATCTGTTCCTTGGTCTTGGCACTAGGGTCCAGACTTTATTTCTTTCAAATTCATTCAACTTTTCCTGCATTGCTTGCACCCAATCAGCATCTTGAAGAGCTTCTTTCACTTTCTTTGGTTTAGTCTGAGATAGAAAAGAATGATAGAGACATTCATTTGATGTAGCTGTTCTAGTTCTGACACCTGCATCAGGATTTCCAATAATTAAGTCAGGTGTATGTGCTTTAGTCCACTTCCTTGCAGATGGAAGGTGATCTCTAGAATTGGATGCTCCCCCATGATCCATGATGTCTCCATCAACATTTTCTGATCTCCCCCTGAAATTATGCTCTCTGAGTTGAATCCTTCAGAATTTGAGTTTCCAGAATTATCAGAACTTGGCACATCAGAACTTGATGAATCAGAACTTGAAGAGCATGTTCTTGGTTCTGATGCTTCTTGAGGTGGTGTTGTATCTTCAATATGTTCCCCCTGCACAGGTGCATTTTCCTTTGGCGTAGTTACCACAGTTTCAATAACATCAGAGTTTACCCCATCAGAGTTTGCAGTATCAGGATTTAGACTGTCAGAATTTAGAGAATCAGAATTTAAAACTTCATTCTCAAATCTCAGCTGTTCATGATCATTGAAATCTTCAAGTCATGTACTCTTCTTATCATCAAAGGAAATATTGATAGATTCCATGACAACCCTTGTTCTTAAATTGTAGACTCTGAAGGCTTTTGTGGAAAGTGGATATCCAACAAAAATTCCTTCATCAGCTTTTAGATCAAATTTAGATAGTTGTTCAGGATGAGTCTTAAGAACAAAACACTTGCATCCAAATACATGAAAATACTTCAGATTTGGCTTCTTTTTCTTCATCATCTCATATGGTGTCTTTCCATGCTTGTTGATAAGTGTTGCATTCTGAGTAAAACAAGCAGTCTGCACAGCTTCATCCCAAAAGTAGGTTGGTAACTTTGCTTCATCAAGCATAGTTCGTGCAGCTTCAATAAGAGTTCTATTCGTTCTTTCAACAACTCCATTTTGCTGTGGAGTTCCAGGAGCAGAAAATTCCAGCTTTATTAATTGGTATTTGCAGAACTCTTCCATGATCACATTATTGAACTCAGTGCCATTATCACTTCTTATGATCTTCACATAATCTTTGACCAATTTATCCAGTTGCTTGACATGATAAATCAAGATAGATGCAGTTTCACTTTTTGTGTGCAAGAAATACACCCATGTGTATCTGGTGAACTCATCCACTATGACCATAGCATATTTCTTCTTTGTAATAGACATGACATTTACTGGACCAAATAGATCAACATATAGTAGGTGATAAGGCTCAAGAATTGATGATTCAGTCTTGCTCTTGAATAAAGATTTTCTTTGTTTTGCCTTTTGACATGAATCACAAAGGCCATCAGGAGCAAACACTGACTTTGCCAGTCCTCTCACAAGATCTTTCTTGGCAAGTTCATTTATATTGTTAAAATTTAAATGAGAGAGTTTCTTGTGTCAATTCCAGCTTTCTTCAATTTATGCTCTGCTTAACAGACAGATTGCAGAACCATCAGAACTTGTTGAAAGCTTAGCTTCATAAATGTTACCATGCATGTATCCCTTCAGAACAACTTTGCCTGTAAATTTGCTTACAACTTCACAAGTTTCTTCAAAGAAATCCACATGATAACCTCTGTCACAGATTTGACTAACACTCAGCAGATTGTGTTTAAGTCCTGAGAACAGAGATACTTTTTCAATGATGACATTCCCAAGATTGATATTGCCATATCCCAGAGTTTTTCCCATGTTTCCATCTCCATAAGAAACACCTGGGTCAGCTTTCTCCACAAAGTCTGATAGCAGGGCTTTATTTCCAGTCATATGTCCTGAACATCCACTGTCCAGAACTAGGATGTTCTTCGTGTTGCCCTGCAATCACAAAGACCACTAATGATTAGTTTTAAGGACCCGGACTTGCTTGGATCCTTTGGTCTTATTAAGTTTGTTAACATTTGCAGCGGATTTAGCATTAGAGTTTATGTTAACAGTTTTCTTATCAGAATTTACAATATCAGACTTTGCATCAGAACTTACACTAGAAGGAATAATGCTAACTTTCTTTAAAGAAGGTTTTATTTGATAATAATCATAGTACAAACTATGATATTCCTTACAAGTATAAATGGAATGCCATAAACTACCACAATGAAAACAAGGATTTTGTGGTTTATATCTAACAGACTGACTCTTAACTCCTGACTTTGAGGGTAAGGAGTTTATGTTCTTATTCTTCCTGCAAAAAGAAGCTAGATGGTTAGAATTTCCACAGTTATGACATGTTTTTCTAGGAGCATTAGAAACAGGCTTATAATTGTTACTTTTGTTCACACCTTCCTTTCCATTCCTATTTTTCCTAGCTGGCTTTACCTTGTTTATATTTTTAACCTCTTTCAGCTTATGCTTAGCTGTTTCTTGGTCATTAAGCCTATGTTAACTTCAGTTGGCTTATCCTGTTTTGGTTTGTCAGAAGTTAATTTCTCTTTAACTTCTGATTTTTCAATATCAGACTTTGCAGTTACAAACTTAATAGGATTTACCTTTGGCTTTTTGTTTAACAACTATAGGCTCAGTTTCTACAGTTCCCTTACTGTTCTTATCATCTCCATAACCTAAGCCCTCTTTCCAGTTTCCACTACTAAGAATATCCTGAGTTGCTCTACCAGAGTTAGTCCAAGTCCTTATAATTTCTCTTTCCTTTTCTAGCTCAGTTTTTAGAGATTCATTCATTTTTAGCACTTCATCCCTAACATAATAGGCATCATCTCTATCTTTCTGAGCTTGTTGGAACTTAACTAACTCTTTTTCTAAATAATTATTCCTCTTTTTAAAAGCAAGATTTTCAGAAGTTAATCTTTCATATGTTAAAGTTTGATCTCTGTAACTAATAAACATGGTTTTAAGATGTAATCTCAACTCAGTAATATCATCAGTATGAAAGGCATAAGTAGTTTGAGGTACCTTTATCTCAGCAGTATCAGAACTGCTATCAGCATTTGCCATCAAGGCATAGTTTTCCTCTTCCTCAGAATCTGAAGCATCTGACCAGCTTTTCTTCTTTGTGACAAGAGCCTTGCCTTTGTCACTCTTCCCTTTTCTGCAATCAGGAGATATGTGGCCTTTCTCACCACAGTTGTAGCATTTGACATTTGAGTAATCTCCTTTGTCAGACTTTCCTCTTTTGCCTTCAGATTTTCTGAAACCTTTTTTATCAGAACTTGCACCTTTCTTGGAAGACTTCTTTCCTCTCCTGAATTTCCTGTATGCAATCTTTGTGATTCCTTTCACCATTAGAGCACACAGCTTCATCATCTCTTCATCAGGGTCCATCTCAGGTAAACTTTCAGTTTCTGAGTCATCATCACTATCAGAACTTGATGACTCAGTATCAGACTTTGTGATGAGAGCCTTTCCCTTGCCTTTCCTTGAAGCAACAACTTTGGGAATTTCCTCCTCAGCCTTAAGAGCAATTGTCCTTGACTTTCTTCCATTCCTCTTGCTTCTTTGTTTTATCTCAAGTTCATGAGTCTTGAGCATCCCATAAATTTCATCAAGAGTTGTTTCTTCAAGAGCATAGTTGTCCCTTATTATTGTGGCCTTCAAATCCCATCTTCCAGGAAGAGCTAACAGGAATTTAAGATTTGAATCTTCAATATCATACTCTTTGTCAACAGTTGCAAATCATTCAAGAGTTTGACAAATCTGTCATATAAATCAGTTAATGACTCATCAGGCTTTTAGTCAAAGTGCTCATACTTTTGAGTGAGTATAGTCTTCATGTTCTTCTTGATTGCATCAGTTCCCTGAAACCTTGTTTCCAAAGCATCCCATATCTCCTTTGCAGTCTTGCATTGAATTACCCTGTTTGACATGACATTATCAATGGCACTATGCAACAAATGTCTTACCTTTGCATCCTTTGCAATCAATGAGATATCTTCAGTTGTGTAATCGCTTTTCTCCTATGGTAAAGACTTTGCTGGCTGACCTGCAACTTCCACGGAGAGTTTGGTTGGCATATGTGGTCCTTCATAAATCCTGTTGAGATATTCTGGATCTGTAGCTTCCAGAAACATAGCCATCTTCACTTTCCATATGGAATACTCAGTGGGTCTCAACATGGGAACTCTTATAGTCTCATATCGACTATGGGTTATGGTTTTTGGAGTTTCTTCAGTTTTGGTGGGCTTGGTTGGAGTTTCTTCTTCAGACATGATTGTTTTTGGATCTTAAACTGCATGTGTGTTAACAGATCTGCTCTGATACCACTTGTTAGGTCACACACACTGTAGAAGGGGTTGAATACAGTGTTTACTACAATCAAATCGAATATAAGAACTCAAGTAATAGAACACAGATTTTATTCAACACAATAAACTCTGTTACAAAGAACTATTCTCTCTCAGTGATGAACAAATATCACGAGAGCTGCTAGGGTTACAAAGAATAATAACTTCGATTAAGATAACACATATAGTGTAAACCCTATGTTGTGTTTATATAGACACACAGTTACAAGATAAGTTCTAATTGATATTGAAAATTCTGCTTCCTAAAATATATCAATCAGATATCTCTTCTTCCAAGTATTCTATTCTTCATAGAATTCTTCTCCATGCATATTTCTTTCTGTCTTAGTCTCGATCTTCTTTCCTTTCAATCAGCCGCCTGCCTTATCTGAAAGTCTCCTTAAGTCCTGATATTATCTCCTGATAAATATCTTCTGATAACTTAAGTTCTGATAACTTAAGTTCTGATATCTTAAGTTCTGACTTCAGTATAAGTGCTGATTTCCAGTTAAGTACTGATTTGTCCTATTAAATAAGATCTGAAAACTATACACAAATCATATTAGCCATGACATCGTAAATATATCCAACACAATACGTACAAAATAATACGTAAATATTTTAATTTCACTAATCTCAATAATATATAATTATTATTTTTCTATAATTTATTTTTATAATATATAAAAATATAATAAAATTATAAATGTTATAATCAGTTCATGCATCGCATGGGTTATAGATACACGGGTTATATGCACTACCACATAAATGGTCTTTACCAACAC
Organism: Apium graveolens; assembly: GCF_009905375.1. NCBI lineage: Eukaryota > Viridiplantae > Streptophyta > Magnoliopsida > Apiales > Apiaceae > Apium > Apium graveolens. The sequence continues at coordinate 15,936,804 of NC_133648.1, read as the reverse complement.
TCGAAAAGGATATTACCACGAATGTTGCCTTAGGTGGCCAAAATCGAATAATACGGATGTATGACAACATCACTATCAGATGTTGTTGTGTTTGTTTCCTTAGATACTTAATGTCAACACCTATATTGATGTTGCCTTATATATTCCAAAATATGTAAAAAAAGAGGGGGGAAATGCCCGCTCAATGGGAAAAAATCCCGCTCAGATAAAAATAAAAATTAAAAGGCAAATATCAAAATACTTTCTCAATTAAACATAGACGCATACTATATATATCTCTCCCTCATCGGTTCTCTCTCTTCTCTTCACTCCTTTCTCTACTCTCCCTCTCTCTCATCTGAGATCTCCATTCGTTATTGTTGTCATCTCCCTTTGTTGCTCCGGTCCATTAATTAGTCTAATTAAAGGTAGGTTTGTTTATCCAGCTAATTAATTTATGGTAGTACACAACCCCTAATTTGGGGGTCTTAATTTGTTAATTTTGGGGTTTTACAAACTCTAAATTTTGGGAAATTTTTATGAGGTTATGTTCATATGTATGTATGTATGTATGTATACATATGTATGCCTGTTTTCATATGTTTGGAGTTAGAACAGATGGAAATAGCTTTTGCAACATAAGCAAAAACATTGTAATTTGTCCAATTTAAGATTAATTTGCCCAATTTAATTTCTTGGATTTTGCAGAAAAGAGTACCAGATGCAACATCTAATAGAGTACAACATATTAATTATGATACTTCCAATTCTGATGAAGGTTCTATAACATCGACTGAAGATGAGTTTTTCAGTAACATTAGTCTTCCAAGTACAATTGGTCATCGCAGGTCAGTGAACTAATATTCATTATGTTTGAGCAGAACTCCTGAAGTAGAATTTCATATTAATATCACTATTATGATTATTTTTATGATCTATATTCATGACTTGTGTTCTATGGGCCTTGATTAATTATGATTTTTGGTTTCAGTTAGACTAGTCATATTGGAAAGTTTTACTTAACATGCCTAAATAAACAAATTCTTACATTACATGTTCTATCTGACAAAATGTAGATGGGGTATTGGATTGTAGATAGGCAGAAATCATGGACTGGAGAATTAAGAGATCAAGAGAGAACAATATTTTACTGGTTCATCAAGTTTTTGTGTAATATATATGTAAAGCAATGAGTGAATTAGAACACCAAAATACTATCAAGTCCACTTTGAACCTGTTATACTATGTACGACACACAACTTTCTAAAAATTACACATCTTTCTTGCATACTAGAACTTCAAAACTTAGTAGCATTGTTGAGGTAAACTAACAATGAGTTATTTACTTGCTGCCTAACTTTTAGTGGAAGAAATACTGGGTTGCTGCTTAGTCTCATGAAAGTGAGCTGCAGAAATTCACATGTGAATATATGTATAAATATCTACATACAAAGTGCCGACTCTTTCTTGCGAATTTGAGTTGTGAGGTTTAGACCATCTTGTTAGATGGACTTTAATGTGGTAGCTAACTTATTTTTTAATATTGTTGTTATTATTTAATAAACTCTAAGATTTTAAATATTGGAAACATTTATCGCTTTTTCATAATAAATATGTTGTAGTCTTTTGAAAGAATTGAGTCTTTAACTGAATCGTGCATTTGGTAAAGGTTTAATTCGTGTAATCGCCATGAGCGGGCTATCTATCTCAGAAGGTACTATCTTGAGAATAATCCAGGACCATATTTCAAAAAGGACTAAACAAACCTTTGAGTTAAGTCTTCTATGGAAGACATATGATTAAGAATGGTATTAACCTTCTATCGGTGCTTTGATTGAAACTCTTCTGCAATTTTATATGCTTCATGTCATAAAAGTACGTCAGAGTTTGGAGTGTTCTTCATGAATTATGATTGGTGGTTATGTTAACTCCTTAGAAGTATTTTATACGATATGTATGGACTCCGTATGGTTAGATATTAAGATTTCATGGAAAGTGAATGACGACAGTAGGTCAGTGGTGGACCATAGTAATGCAGCAATGATTCTGCGAGTAATGAGCTGATTACAACCGTGAGAGTTGTATTAGAATGGATGTTGAGATTGAATACCACTAATCGGGTCGTGGTAGTATATAAGTTATCATTGATAGACTAATTAAGTAGAGTATCTACCTATTGAATATTTATTCCTTCTTATCAATAGAGAGTCGTATTACTATACGAGGAAGGTTGCGATGCAAGCATAGAATTCTAGTAACGATGATGTCTAGAATGAGATCCCAGATTCGATTTTCGATATCGAGGGAGTTTTAAAGGTGATTGTGTATAAGCTCGAGGAAGAGCATGGGTCCATAGAATGATGGACGGAATAGAAAAAATATTTAAGCATGCGAAATGCGATGCGATAATACTTGATGTTGATATATATACACATATGTTTTGTTCTCCTATGACAAACCTCTATAATTCAGAGGTAGGTTCCAAGCCAGATATTTTGTGGCAGTATATTTTTTTCATATATACAATTCTCTTCAATTCGTTCTTTTCTCTTCTTTTCATTTCATATAAGCTGAGAAGAACAACCCTTCCAGAAGGGGAGGTATTGCCGAATGACTATCTATTTGTGTGATAGAAGCCTAGTAGGATACCACATGTTGTTTAATTGCTTGTCAAGTACTAAAGGCTGGCCACCTTCTGTACTAACTATGCGATATAACAAGTGTTCATGATCATAGTGATCTCTCAACAAATTCCTTTACTTCTATATGATTGATCAAACTTTGGGAAATAGAAACAGCTGAAAATGGAGTAATAAAGTTGTGGTAGTATTCGGAATGGAAACACATTCGTGATACTAAGGTTGACGTGGTTATTAAAAGGTTATAGAACGCTAACGAGCAAAAGTATAACCAGTATAATATTAGAAACGGAAGGTAGTAGCGATTACGCACTGGAAAAGAATGGGTATTGAGAAGCAAAAGCTCTAATGCTAAAAGCTATAATGAGAGTCTGTGCAATAGACTTGAAAGAAATTGGAATGATCACTTAACACGGATTGAGTTTTCTTACGACAATAGATCATATGTCATTATCGAGATGTCGCCATATGAGATCCTTGAGGAAAGACAATGTCGATCTCCCTTATGTTAGGATGAAGTTGTAGAGCGCAAGATGCTCGGACCCGCAGTAGTCCAAAGGACCAGGGATATAATAGATCTAATCAGAGGACGGATGGGAGTAGCCCAAGATGGACATAAGAAGTATGCTGATTTGACAATAAAAGGACAAAGAGTATGAAATAGGGGACCTAGTGTTGTTAAAGGTATCCCCTTGGAAACCCTTGGAAAGGATCGATGAGGTTCGGAAAGAAAGGAAAGCTAAGTCCACGATTTGTAGGACCCTTGGATATATTATGATGTATTGGGAAGTTATCAAATGAACTAGCCCTACCCCCGAACCTGCAGCAAGTTCATAACATGTTCCACGTATCAATATTAAGGAAGCATAATTCGAATGTCGGACACATAGGAGAATACGAGCGCCTAGACATGCAACCAGAGTTGACCTATATGGAGCAACCAGTAAGGGTTATAGATCGAAAAGGAACAAGTGCTTAGGAGAAGGGTTATTAAACTAGTCAGAGTTTGGTGGTAGAACCACAATATGGAAAATTGACTTGAGAGTTAGAAAGTCCAATGCTAAGAAAGTAACCCTATTCATTTTCTATCTGATTCCGGGACGGAATCCTTTTAAGGAGGGGAGACTGTAATAACCCCAATTTTTGGAAAATTTTGAAACCCGGATGAATAGTAACTTTTGCTGACAATGCTGATTAAGGAAAATTATCAGACCACGTTATATAGGAGTACTGTTATGGAAATTCTAAGATCGTATTAGTATTCCATAAAGTAAATGAGTGTATGTAAAGGTCATTAGAATTCGGATCCGGACACTTTGTTTTTTTCCCGAAAATCCACCAGATACGGAAAGAATTGAGTATAAGGTAACAGAATAAAAAGGATTTAAATTCAAGGATTTTAAGAGAGGATCATAAAAGGAATATAATGTATTGAGAAAGGTTAAGGGAACCCAAGTAATAAGATCCCGGGTATGATCCCTCAAATGATAAACGAGAACGAAAGTTAAGCGAACCGTATAACAGATCAGCGGTCATTAGGCAAGCAATTAGGAGTTAATCAAGGAGGTTAGGGATGATGATGTCATCAAACCAACAAGAAGAAGACAAGTGTAACAAGATGACCTAAGCTTGATGACCTAAGCATGACAAGTGGGAAGGATTGGTTGGTTGATTGTGAGCCACACATTTTTCACCATGGTAAAAATTTAATTTATTTCCAAGACAAAAGGAAGCAACCAACCAACAAATATCATAACACAAATACAAATTAAAAGTTGACTTTCCCATTTCAAGAAGAAAGCTCTCGGCTAAAACAAACCCAGCAACTTCAAACTGCCATATCTCCTTCAATACTCACTCAAATGTTGTGTTCTATAGCTCGTTGGAAAGGTATTGAGATGGCCTACAATTCTTGTTCACAAGTCTCTTCCAAATAAGAAAGGTAAGACCCTCATTTTTACATTTCTTTAAATAGGACTTTTAGAAACTTCAAAGCCTAACTTTGTGTTCTTGATTTCTTTGGAAAGATCAAGCTTGTAGGAGGCTCCATAAGGCTTCCTAGTAACTTTCCACCCTCCAAGAAAGGTATAAATCTTCACACCCTTTATTAATAAGTTTGAATGTTGAAGTTTGGAGATGGTTTGGATGGATGAGTAGTAATTTGAATGATAAGCATGATTCGAGCTTAATTGTTAAGTAGTTTAGTTGAATTTGGAGATGTTATAATATATGATTGGATTGAGATCCTTGAGCTTATTATGACTGAAATCAGTAGCATTGATGTGTATCTTGAGTTGTTATTGATTGGTAGTTGGATTGATATGATTTGGAATGGTAAAAATTTGGGAAATCGCGTAAACATAGCCGTCGTAATGCCCGATTTACCGTAGACTGTTTTTGTTCTTAACATCAGAACCCTTGAACTCACTGTTAGGTTTTGACCATTATCATGTTTAGATATTTCATGTTACGAGCTTCGTTTTGATATGTGGTTCGTTTGATTTCGATGTACGGTTTAGGGGAAACGGCCGTTTTAAGTAACGACGTTTCGCGAACAAAACATTACCCCTCGCCTTACTTTGAAACATAGGTTAAAGACCTTAAAGGACTAATTGAAGTATGAAACATTTATGTAAGGTGTAATAGGCAGTTGGTAAGACACTTGCGAAAGAAACGCCTTAAAACTCGTAATGGTTAATTTATTAAAAATGGGGGAGCCGAGGGTACTCGAGCGACTTAAGTAAATCGTTAAGCGCGAAAGCGAACGTTAGGACTCTAAATGGTTAAAGTCTAGTTTCTTAAGCGACCGGGGTTTAATTCTGACTTATATTGTTGTTCATAGATTATCGGACCCACTCTAAGCTTAAGTCTATCCGGGAGCACTCAGGCAAGTTTTCTACCCGTATAACTGTTGTTGTGATGTATATGTGTATATGCATGATCTTGCGATAAATGCATATTTGTTATTAGCAAATTCTTGCTATATATTGTAGCATGTGATATGGTATATATGCATGTCTGTTTCATATTCTTGGATTATATATTTGTTGGTTAAAATGCTTACAGTTGCATAATACCTATGCTAGAGATAGGCGGTATTTGAGTTTACCCTTAGTATAGGGGATAAAAAGGTGAACATATTTCTAAAACCGGGAGTCGATGTTTCCGAGTATAATATATATATTTTATATATATATGGTTATAGTTTTAAAAACTATTAATCGAATAAGGTTTATTCGATAACTTTATATTATTTTATTGAATATTATTTTGAATATTCATTCGAGGGCTTATGACTCAGTTATATTATTGAATGAATATTATTTGAATATTCAATTGAGGATGTATGACTCACTTTATTTTATTTAATGAATATTATTTATAATATTCATTCGAGGACTTATGACTCCTTTATATTATTTAATGAATATTACTTGAATATTCATTCGAGGATTTATGACTCCTTTATATTATTTAATGAATATTACTTGAATATTCATCCGAGGACTTATGACTCCTTTTATTTTATTTATTGAATATTATTTTGAATATTCATTTGAGGATCTATGACTCCGATTATTTGCTGAGATATATTCTTTATTTTATTAAAGAATAAGGTGTCGATAATCAAACTTATCTTTGATTATTCAAATAAAGATAGTACTTTCGTATAAGTATATCTTTGGTTATTTAATACTCGTTTCAAGTATAAGTTTTACAACTTCTACTTCAATTATTTTTATAAGGATTATCATTATGGGAATATTATTTAAATAATAATATTCAGATATTTTCTAATATATCGGGACTGATTTACTTTATTAAATCAGCAGTATTCCAAACACTCTTTAAAGTGTTTTCGAGTCTTCAAAATGATTTTTAAAAGTTAGAGCGGATCCCAAAACTAATTTTTATATTTAAGATCTTCCTTTTATAGGGGATTTAAATACTCGCTCAAAACATCAGGGATCCGGCTCTGTGGCGTATTTTATATTCGCAACGAGGTTGCTGTTTTGGTAAATGAATTGATTACTTACCCAACGTTCGGGAAGTAAGTCCATCTATCGAGTCGGCATAAGCAACATGGGCTCAGTGGGCGTCCATGATAGTGTAAGTGGCTCAGTGGGAGTCCATCAAACGCATAAGTGGCTGAGTGGCAGTCCAGCATAAGGTCCTATTGCGACCAGGGTGATGACCAGTGGGGAATTCGTCCATCTACTAGTAGAAAAGGTTACTTATTGGTATCTTTGCCTGATCAGCAAGGTATCAGGTTTATGCCAGGGTTTTCTCCTTTCCAAATTCATTGGATATTGCAACTCTGTTTATAATTTTCATAACAGAGGTTTTCAAGGAGTGTATAAAATATATATATATAGGTGTATATATATATATCGGGACTTAATGAAGTATCTCGTAACTTCATTATTTATAATGATATTCAAAGATTGAATCTATTCAAATCTTGTCTTGTAGTCTCATCTATGTGATGAACTTTTGAACTAATTATAACTTGAACGGTGGTAGTTCAAGTAGCATTTGGAAAAGATATAAGTATATTGGAGTATCTTGTAACTTCATCTTTTAAACTTATATCTAGTAAATGATTATCTTATGCATGACAAAGATTTTCAGAAAAACGTTGAGACAAGGTTAGATATATGAGATCACCTTGCAACGATATTTTTATACAGTTATAAACTGGAACTCTGTGTATATTATGCATGGAAGAGGACTTCCAAGATTTTAAAAAGTATATATGTATATATACTGAATATTTTACGACTTCATCGCATTAAGATATCAAACTTGGTCCATTTCTTTTGACCAAGACTTTCATGAGTACTATGAGAAGGCTCATATATTGTTAATCATTATATATATTATTTTGGTGGGCTTGCTGCTCACCCTTGCTTTCTTCTTTCATCACACAACAACAGATAGAAAAGATGAACAGGACCAAACTCCCAATTCACGAGCGGATAGGAAACGTTCCGCAGTTTCCTATAGGCGTTGATGTCGCTGTAGCTGAGGTAGGAACTACCAATAGGCTAGGCTTTCAACTTTTGATGTACCAGACTTATGTATCTTTATCAATTATAATAATGGCAAAGAAATGTAAATCTATTCAGAAACCCTTTTAAGGTGTAATGGCATATAATTTTGGAATAAAATGACTCGTGTTACTTTTGGATATTCATCTCTGAGACTATAACTTGTGGTATGTGTGTTTATTGTGGGGTCACAGTACAGAGTAGTTGATTGTTTATTAAGATTGGGTGTTATTAAGGGAAATGGAACTCGTGACAACCCGGATCCCCGACCCTGGATTTGGGGGTGTTACATAAATCGTGATTAAAAACATATGGGATCGATTTTTAACCTTTAAAAGTGATCCAAAACAATGAGCGGAGATCCTTAGCAGCTGCTCCTCAAGTGTGAAGCACTCCACCGGTATCCACCAAGAAATCGATGTAATGGAGGAGGAGGAGGTGGAGAGAATTAGGGTTTTGTAAATCTTTTTGGGTTGAGGCAAAAATAGGGTTTATAATGGTATATTTATAGGCAAAATTTTCAACTGAAAATTTCCCATAAAATATTATTATTATTAACCCTTTATTATTCTCACTAATAATTAAAACACCTTTTAATTATTAATTCTTTTTCTAAACACTTTAGAAATAATTCTCTCTCTTGATTTAATTTCCAAAAATTAAATTCTTAATTAATAATATTAAGAATTTTTCTTAATTAATTTATAATCAATTAAATCTCATTTAATCAATTATTAAATTTGCCAATTAATTATTTATTTCATAAATAAATAATTATCAGCCATTATTAATTAATTCCTCCGCCATTAAATCATTCTCTTTTATGGTGTGACCCTGTAGGTTCAATATTAAGCCGGTAGTAGAAATAAATAATAATAAAACTATTTTATCATTATTTATATAAATTCTCTAATTCATTAAATATGATTAATTAATTAATCATATTTATTCTACATCGTGAGGGATACTTCTCAGCATATCGCGACTATCCGGATAATACGAATTTACTGCTTAGAATACCAAGAACCTATTCAGTGAATAGTTACCGTACAATTAATTCCTTCTACCCTGCAATGTCACGATTAAATACAAGGCATGGAACTTGTTTCAAGCCTATCTTATTTAATCACTTGCTTTCCCATTCACTATGCTTAGTTCTATTAAATGTAAATTAGAAACTCCTTTCTAATTTCATTCACTCTAGCCAGAGATTCCTGAACTAGCATAAGTGGATCAGCATTGAACATTCTCTTCCTTCACTGGAAGGGGTGGATCCTTTATTGATCATACACTATCTTCGTGTACAAATTCTTATACCCAGTAGAGCCCTTATAATTGTCCTTGGAGACTAAGAACTAAACCAAAGCATAGTTCAGTGTACACAAGATGACTATGATGACCTCAAGTCTAAGGATACTTGTACAACTATCACTATGTGAACAACTGCTGACACGTGAGTGAACTCCATCAGTTGTTCAGCTGTGTGAGTCATGTTCAGTGAACTTATTCTATAATAAGCACCTACATACTAGCTATAGTGTCACCACACAAATGTCTATGAGAACAGACATCCTTCATGATGAAGCAAGCATAGTGTGTATCAATCTTTGCGGATTATTAATTACCAGTTAGTAATCCTATGACTAGGAACTATTTAAGTTTAGAGTTATCATCTTTTAGGTCTCATTATTATGATCTCATCACAATCCATAAAAAGTTTTACTCTAAACTGTGGTACATCTTATTTAAACACTTAAAATAGATAGAGCCCGCAATAAAAACAAAACAAGTCTTTTATTAATATCAATGAAATTAAAACAGATTACATAAAAGTTATTCTTAAATCCTCGTACATGATTTGACTTAGGACATATCTCTTTCAGAAGTAACAAGAAAAAGCAGACTCCAAAAAATGGTGCAATTCTTTTAACAAAATGAATACGCTGGATTTTCAATCTAAATATTTCTCTTGTTAATTCATTTTTTTCTGGATGCTATTGCTTTTTTTCACTTATGTTAATAATGTGTTTGATACATGTTTATATGTGTGTGTGAGCGCATCAGCTGTAATCGGGTTGAACAAGGCTATCACAACTGGAGCAAGACCTTATCTGATGTCCATAATGTCAATAAAATCACCTCTACAGATTTTCTAGTCAAATAATTAAAATCATTTTGTTAAATAAAGTTCTGATATTTATAAATTTAGTCGCTAGGGATTATTTTTGGGAGAAGTAGGTGGTGGCATTGCCGGAGGAAGCATGAGATCAGGTGAGCTTTATAAATTATTACAAAGTCTTGGTTCTATTTTATTCATGGGTAAAGTCTTGATATGGCTGGTTCTGTTCTTTTTTATTTTTTATCAAAATTGTCTACCAAATTAGACAGTAATACATAAAATTACTTTTTATTTTGTTAGTTACTTAAATAAAAGAAGTGATAATTTTCTTTGCATGTTAATGTGGGATCGAGAGAGTGATATTGATCTTGAAGAGATGAGTAGGAAGTCACCAAACAACGGTGGAGCAAGCAATGCAAGTCCTTGAAGATTTTGCATATCAAGTAATGCAAGTCCTTGAAAATTTTTCATATTAAGTTTTAATATAATATTTTGTTATATTGTGGGATCAATTTGTAAGTATGGTACTTTTAGTCAGAATAGTTGAAATTATTATGACTTGAAAATTTATTAAGGAATTAGGCTCCGTTTGATATTATTGTTGGAGACAGTTACAACAGCTTTTTGCTAAAAAGCTGTCAGACAAGTATTTGGTAAATTCTAAAAGCTGATGTCTGGAAAAGCGTTTTTGCTCCAAAAACTGTTGTTAGCAAAAGTATGTACCCCCATGCTTTTGAAAAAAGTTGTTTCCAGTTTCTGCTGAAATTAGCTATCAGTTTCACAATCAAACATTCTCAAAAATATTATTTTTATATATTATATCTCAAAATATACTAAAATTAAAAAAATTACCAAACAGTCATCTAATTTTCCTGACAGCACTTTTTCTCATAGCACAGCAGTTTTCAACAGCATTTCCAAACGGAGCCTTAGTATGATGTTTCTATTTATCTTTGCCGGAATTGGTTTGTATATTATTTTGATTTGTTTGGATAAACTTGATTAATGTGGGATTTCTTTTTTTAAGTAACAAGCTATTCAAAAGTTATCACAAAAATGTTGCCTTGGATAAAATAAGAAATATTAATCAATTAGTGTTGCTACAGGGGACAAAAATGTTGCAAGAATATTTAAGGCAACATCTCGTCGGTGTTGCTATTGACTAGAGAGTGTTGTCATATAGTTAAAGCCAACACCAGTGCTCGTGTTGCTATTGAGTAAAAAAGGTCGCAATAGGACACTATGAAAATATAATACGGATGTTGGCATAATTTTCTAAAATGTGTTGGCATAACATCAAAGGCCACACGCAAATTTCCAACACCCTCAAAATTGACCAATATGTTGTCTTACGCCTTATGGCTACATTTTTCAACATTTTTAACATTTTTTTGGATGTTGCTGAAGACCATTTATTTAATAGTGATGATAGTATATATATATATATATATATATAATAACATATAGATAATAGATAGATATATGGAATGCTTGAACGTTTTCTTTGTTGTGAGCGATTAGGCCAAGCCCTAATTGATCGTTTCTCTAAAATCTTGATTCGTTAAAAGAGAAGAGATATGCTAGTCTGCAGGCGAGATGATTTTACTCGAATCCCGGTGTACAACTCGATCATCTTGTCATCAGGGTTAATAGTATCATCGGAAGGATATTATTGTTTTGTATACCTCGGTTCCGTTCCGGTGCCGATTCCAAATATCACACAGGATTGAACGAATTATTAATTCATGTGTCTGATGTTAATTGTAATCAAGAGAAAAGGTTGTGGATAAATCTGGGATGTGTCAACAAGTGTGAGTTCTTGGTCAGGACAGTAAGAATAAAAGAGGAAGATGGTTCTTACGGCATAGATAAGTCCCATGTGAAGAAAATCATGGGACAAGGAATTATCCCGCTTACTTTTACGTACTTTTATATATCATTTTATATCACTTTATACCTAAAACACACGCACACACAAGCCGAGGTTTTTTGAGAAAACAACTTCTTCATTTTTTGGAATGAGGACGAAGAATGAAGGTAAGGCTGCGTAATTAATGAAAACTAGCATAATAACCCGTGCGAGGCACGGGTTATTTTCTAAAGTTTTTTTATGCATGCAATTATAATGTTTTTAGTTATATTCTTATTTGTAAATATTGTATAATGTCTAACGTATTTATCTGTGTATTATTTTGATACAAGACATTACTAAATTACACAACGTTTCCAATATAGCTCATTAAGAAAAATATATATATTCTTGTTTTTGTTGTATAATTATATTTAATGAATGAATATAAACACGGTAGTCAGTGTACGTTTAAAATGAAACAAATAAACTTAATATGTAGAATGTCGTTGGTATGTTTATAAAGAAAAAGTTAAAAATTAACATATATGTTGAATACAGAGTTGACCAAAAATTTTGAATTTTATTTAAATAAACTATATAACTGGTCTATATTATTACTGAGTTCTCTACTAACTTACAATTAACTTACTCAATTTAAAAAGATAAAAAATGAATAACTGAATTCATAATTACTTGCAATCATAATATAAAATTTACACTACTGTTAATATAAAAGTTGATTTTAATGAAAAATGTTAGTTTTTGAAATTTAACGTATGTATGTTTAGAAAAATGTTAGTTTTTTTACACTATTCTTAACAAAATAAGATTAAATTATATGTGTCTATGTTAGCACGTGAATTATCGTATGTTACATTTCTTAGGAAATTACAATGGTTTCAATTATTTATATGCTAAATATCTGATTTATGTATATGTATAATCATTATTAATATCTAATGAGACAATTGATTACTTAAATAACATGTATTTATAATTATTCAAAAATTAAAATTATGTAATAAATAAATTGTAATAATTTATATATGGTATTCACATTATCACTAAAAAAATCCATATTTGTTTTACGCGACCGAGTATCAATCATGTAACATAAAAATAAATTATATATTGTAAAACTTATTATTGATGTTCATGATTTTTTTTCAAGAATTTGAAGGAAAATTTGTAAATGTATTGTTATTTAAACTATTTTTAAGTTTCTTTTATTACAAATCTAATATTTCTTCATATAATAATTTGATAATATTGTATATTATTCTCCTAAAATTAAATATTTTTCAATTCGATAAAGTTTTATAAATATCAGTTGAACTGGTTAATTTCTTCAAATTATTGAATAATATATATTTTTTAAATAGTATAAAATGTATTGAATCAGATACTACAATATAGTATAGATGTAACTTTTATTTGAATAATTTAAAATATTAAAATAATTTAAAATATTTGTACAATATTATCTTGATCAATAAATATTGTTTATCTAAAAGAATTCTTTTTAAAATTCTAGTTTTTTCAAAGCGAAAAATTAAAAATAGATCGATTTAATATATCATCGTATTTTTAACAAATCTCGTGAGATCTCATATCAAATTTCAAATATTTTTAAAATCGGGACAAGTCCAAAAATACAATTGCGCTATCAGTGAAGTTAGTAATTTTAATACAAATAATCAATTGACTTAATCCTAAAAATACCTCAAACACATTAATTTATATTAATATAAGATATCAAAAAAATTCACATTATTGGTAAAATATTCCCGTCGAACTTATAATTTAAATTTACTAAATGTAAAATGTGACAATGTTTTTCGCTGTAGTCAAATTTCTAGTATTTTTTGAACAATTGGCCAAATTCTGATTTCAAATTCAAAATAAACTAAAATTCATCGACTCATTATAATTCGAACTTATCTAAATATTTAATACTAATCTAGATTATTTATATATAGACAATTCTATTTTCAATATTTTCTTTAAAATTTATATATGTACATTTTAATTACTTTTTATAATAAAAAATATGTTAAAAATATATGAGATATATTTTCAAACTAAAAAATAATAATAAATAAGATAATAATCCATTTATGTACTATGGATAACTTTATATCTGAAATTCAGTTCTTTAAAATTAATTGTACAAATATTCAAGTAACTATCATTTTTTTTGCGGAATTCAATTAGTTATCTTTAAAGTTAAATAAAATATTCTTTTAGCACACTTACATATTATGTGTATGATAAAACACATGTGACAATATGGTGCAGTGGTACGAGGTTGTATAGAAGAATGAAGCAACTTGAGTTCGATTTCCACAAAACACAATTTTTATATAAATATTAAAAACATGGGTAATTTAGTCTTTTTAATGAGACTTTTTAATCTCAAAATATTATTCCCTTGTTGTGCTATTATATATATAAATATAAAAGATTGTATTAAATAAATTGTGAAATACAATATCTAATACTATGAATCTTATATATGATTTATCTGCATCTCCCGCAACCCATATTTTTTCTACTTCAAATCATAATTACGACGACCTCCTCTACATCGACTTGCTTCAGCGACCAATTAACATTTTAAAAAAAAAACATTCAAAACATATTTAAAAAGAGAATCAAACTATTACATTCTCCAACAACCTACAAATCACTAACTACATATTACAAATCATCATAATCGAATTATCATAATAACTAAATCTCCGCCATCATCATCATCCATAACATCAGTATTTACATAATCACTACATTTATATAACTAAATACACGCCAAAATCATAATAAAAATTATAAAACTCGACAAAAATTGAAAACAAATCTTGGGTATATAAATGAAAACAAAGACATAAAAGATAAAAAATGAAAATTAAAAAATAATTTATCTAAAAATATGTATTGGTGAATAGCCGATAAAATCGATATAAAATATCTAGATCTGAAAAATGGGGAAAGAAAGAAAATTAGAAAAAAAAGTAAGTAACAATGATAATTCATTTTCTGCAAGTTTATCTGAAAGATCGGTGAAAAAGATGAAAAGAAATATATATACATATATATGTGTGTAAGATCTAAATTTAGTTGTGCAATTCAAGATGAATATAAGAATAGAGAAGTATAAAAAGGAGTGATTGAGATACTTTGACCAAAAGTATACCTTTTAAAATATTTTTGTAATAATTATTTATATAATCAATAGATTAATATTGCACAATTTATATAAAATGATAATAATAATTAATTTACTCAATATTTATAAAATTATACAGTTTTATAGAATAATGACATCTTTAATCGATAATTTACGTACATAAATTTAGGTATTAGTGATAATATTAAAAGCAGCTCATCAAAGTTTGACCATTTAGGGTATGACCCCCTTCATGCAAAAAAAAACGTTTAACTAAACTAACAGCTTTTTAAAATGTTCCAACAACGAAAGCAAACTAAAGCAAACTATCTAAGATATGCCAAACTAATAAATTGCAGTCAAGGTGAAAAGTTCACAATTTTTATTTTGGTACGTTCATAACTTTTGTTAAAAAAAAAAAAATTGTTCATAACTGTTATTCTACTTAAAATGTTAAACCTTCAATACCCATGGGCAGAATTACCCATTCACGCTCACTTCCATAAATATCATACATGATTGATACTCAAATTAATAGGCAAAACTACCATTCACGCTCACTGCCATAAATATCATACATGATCGATACTAGAATTAACTAACAACTCATTTACGCTTACTTCCATAATTAGTTCAAGCTACAGATGATTATAAGATTCAAAGTGGTGTGTCTGCATATTGAAGAGTGAAGAAGGCTTCAGCTACTGGTAGGTTTCGAACCATTTGGATATATTTATTGTTGCATGATTCTTCAAGCAGTAGAGGACCCATCTTAGCAACTTTCTGCACAAGTTTGGACAACGGCATTTCTGATGAGTTGAGATCCCCATGTTGATCCTTCATATCTTGCACCAAGTCATCCACTACCGATCTCAAGGATACATCCAAAATACTTCGAAATTCATCACTACATAATTATAAAAAAAGCACATTAAAAATCGTATATATTAATTTTTTACTAGACTAGGAGGGCACATGGTAGTAGAAACATCGCCTATAATGAAGGTAACTTTAAACCCCCTCCGTCTAATAAATTGGATGCATCTGTTCCTGTTCCTATCCTTTGGGTCAGCTATGAATTTTGATAACTTCTATATGCTACTCCCTTCATGTACATACTTTCATCTAGGTTGAAACTTTTAAGATTTGATACTAGAATACAGGTCATCCCAGATTTAGTAAGCAAGACTTTATACATTATCTAAGGTTTGCTTAGTCCTTAAACTTCATTTAAAATTTTGAAATGAAACAAATGAAAATTCAATAAATAATTATGTGCAGTTATAGAGACATGCAGAATCTAGTGACTGGATAGAATTAACTCGCAGCTTCAACAACAAAGCTAAAAGCCAAACTCATGTAATGTGACATCTATCGGACAGGAAAAATGAACTGGCAAGATTCAATGGTTTCACTTGGAAGTAAAATTATTTGCCATTGATTTTACATTCACCAACATAATAAAAAGGTACTGCCCTGTTTGACTTCATACAAAATTCCATCAATTCAATAGCATTATTATAGAAGTACCTTGATAACACTGTGTGAGCCTCCAACATTAGCAGGCCAAATTTGGTTCTCTCATTTTGGCCGTCATTACTAGAGAAAGCAGCAGATTTGGTTTTCAGGTCCTCTGACATTAAATAGTTCACCCACTGATGAGGGTTTCCCATGCTCATGAACACGTCCAATATTTGCATGATGGTATCATGAAGTAAAGAAGCTGTGAATGAATCAATCCAAGACTTTCTGCAAAGATAAAAATTAGCGAATATATTAAAAGACTCCTTTTATTAGCAAAACCTGTTGTACTCCGAAGATGTGAAGAAGGGCCAAATGTAAAGACAATTGATTTGTCATTTTCACCAACATTTTTGGATGTTCAAGTTTAAGAAATTTTGACTACGTTTTTATTTCAAAAACATACAGTTAACCATGTGCTTTACTTCAGTATCAGGGGTAAGAAGGAATTTTAACATTTTCATGATGTGTAATTAATAACTTCCCAGGTTTATGTTTATTTATCGAAATTATAATCGGTGGACCTGGACCTGGACCATCTTTAATATCTGAATTTGGACTCACTTTATCACACTTGATTCTTTAAAGCTATCCTATAGACTGTTATTGATCACTTTTTAGATATACTCGGTGAACTCGTTATCGCCACCCACTCTAGGTATTAGGGGTTAACATGTTTTATTTTATTTTATTTTTTCTGCCAGGTTTACTAGGCCTTATAATGTCATGTATGAACTAAAAAAGTAATGGCAATTCGGCCATGGGATGACTTAAGTTATAGTAAATAGACCAAGACTAAGCGGGTAGCAATCCCCATTGAAATAAATATAACCTAAAAGATTATAAGAGAATGATCTAGACCAGTGCTAAGTCAACAATTCTAATAATGGTATACACATTTTATTCCAGGGATAGAAAACATACTCTTTGAGAACTTCAGCCACTGCTATCTGCATATTAGATATCAACAAGGACATTCCACAATTAGAAAGAAAATCAACACCTGCCAAAAACTGCTGTTCGTCATTTCTGTCAATACGTTCAGATTCCTCCTACAAGACAACAAGAGTAATTAAAAACATTGCTTGTTGGCCAACAAAATCGAAAGGATGAGATAAATCATTCTCATGACATGTTATAACTAACATTGTTATATTAAAAGGAAAAAAAAATATGAAACGAACTGCTATTATGATTTGTAATGATATCGCGTGGGGCTCGCTAAGCTTCATATGTTATTAGAAAGGTATTATGAATAGCAAGAGGGGCAGAATTTATTGAAGGATGCACCCACTTCTCTCAATTTATACTATGTTCACTTCCTCGAATTCATAAAAACTGATGCGGAACAAGAAATTACAAATTAATTTGTTTACATTTTATGTTATTATTTAGGAACAAAATTGATTAGAATGATTAGGTATATTGGTTTCATGGTAAGCAACAAAGTATATAAAAAATGGTTAAACAAAAACAGAGGGCAGAAAAATAAAACATGGAGAACATGAATCACTTTCTTCTACATGTGTTTTTCTGTTTTGTTACTTATCTTCTTGTATCTTGACTAGTGAGGTTATCTTCACCGCTAGTTGAGATAATTATTGTGATTGTATCTTGGTATCTGTTTTTTAAAATTAGCTAATATTGAATCTTTGAATTTATAGAATTTAATTTAATTAAATGATATTTATATTAATCAGTTTTGTAACTGAAACCAAACTATTCGTTCATTACGGTGGAGGTGTTCAATTTTAAAAACTTAAAGTATATAGTTACACTGGCGGTTTTAGTCAAACCAAACCATGTTCACCCCTGACTAACAGCACAAAATCACTAAGTGGAATTCTTCATTCCAGAATTTAATATAGCAATGTGAAGCTATAAATAAAGATTATTAGTTTCAAGCAAAGTTGTAATTATATGAATACGTTTCATTCGTGCATGAGATACTTTATTTTCTTTTTTGATTTTTTTGATGAAATTATCCCTACCGAGTCCTGTCCAATGCCAAAATTAACAATTAAAATATTAACAATTTTGAAATATGTCAAAGTTCTTGTTTAGTATTACACCATCTAAATACAAAAAAAATTCAACCACAACAATTCACTAATTAGTGGCAAACGATATGCACAATCACTCATATATACATACGATATGCACAATCACTCATATATGGAGGAAAATCAACAAAACTTACAAGATGAGCAGCTCCCAGACCACGTGCAGTGTCAATATAGAAATGTCTCCCCAAAATTTTGACCAGTACTCTAATATACAAGCTAAGCGATGTCATTGACCAAATAGACAATACTGTTCTTGCAAAACCTGTCCATATTATGAGAAAATTTCAGTACAAGGTATTGTTTCCTAAAATCCATATAAACAAGCTATCAGTAAGAGGAAACTTGAAACTAGATTAATAATACTATGTAGGATGCAAAGGTGCCTGTGTCGAAAAACTTATTACAACCATACATACTTTGAACTTTGAATCTATCCCACAAGGCAACTTTCTCCCGCAATGTTATAATTCCATTCCCTTTGTTTATTTTTTCAGCCAAGTGCGAAAGATCCATCATTTTTTCAATACGACCACTTAAATATACCATGGCATGAGGCAGTGTCGTAGTATCTGCTATCTTTTGAATGTTCTCGAAATGCACTCTCGTTCTGTCATAAATATTCAAAGAAAAATCAAACAAATAAGAATCATAAGTATGGTGTACTTGTAAGATAATAACAACTTTCAAATTAATCTTGATCTTAACAGAGCTTTAACGAGTTCCTCGTTTACAGGTTTGCCGGCATCCTCTTTCTCAAGATCAGTAAGGTGCTGCGTATGACTATCATAAAGCTTGTACAGAAGATACCCACTTCCAAAAACTCCGAGTGTGACATAAACCTTCCCCTTATGCTTTCTCCAGTACTCCCTACACAAATGGTAAGCAAGCAGAAAATGAATCAACCAACACCATATACTAAAGCCCAAAAAACTACTTCTTGTAAACAACAAAATCGAAGAAACCAATAATATTTGAGAAATACACATGACTTATTCACGACCATGCTGTATTTATGCAAGCAAACAAAATAAGAGTTGAAATTGAAAATGTCTAGGTCAATAGTATTCGAGAAAAAAACACATGGGAATATCAATAGAGTAAAATTGATCCTCTATCTTCTGGTAGCAAGCAGGAGGTCATATTGATTTGATTATTTGCATATGTAACAATTTATAATATAAGCATGAATAATTATTACAATGTAGTGTATCCACATGAACAGCTTTACAAAATACAAACTGCACCACTCTGTTATTTTCTT
The DNA here is from genome assembly GCF_009905375.1 of Apium graveolens. Lineage (NCBI taxonomy): Eukaryota > Viridiplantae > Streptophyta > Magnoliopsida > Apiales > Apiaceae > Apium > Apium graveolens. The sequence goes on along the minus strand of NC_133648.1, from coordinate 15,917,150 downwards.
TTATCAGCACAGAAACTCTAGATGTAAAGTTTTAAAATATACATTTTTGTACAAATAACTGATGCTCGATTCTTCTTTCAACATAATATGTCTTTTCTAAATTTCCTTGACTTAATTTTACACAACGATTACGAATCAATTATGTACAGCACATGTAAGAATCTGTTTTGAAGTAGGTACTGAAGTGCTTCACTTGTAACATGCTTGTACTATACCTAAAAAATTAAGAAAGAAGAAAAAATAACTTGCATCAAAGTGTTGGTGTATTGATAGAACTCGTGTCTTCTTTTCGGGTGGTCCCAAATTCGATTACTGATATATATGTGTGTGATTAATTATATAAAAAAACGATTCTACATTTCTCATATCAGTCTAGTTCTACCGTTTTCATCTATGATTTCAAGCATTTACCAGAAAAAACATGTTTAGACAGTTCGGAAAACCAAACATGACTCTATATTTACGATGTTTCTCTCGGTACATTACTTCTAATATATTTATTAATGATTGCATGTAATAATCGGACAAGTTACATTTACAACATATCGTATATGAAATACCAAACAAAAATCATGTTTACATTTTGTCCCTCTTTACGTTACTTTCTTCACGAGATATGAAACTCATAAATTATGTTTATGTTACTTCTTTCCTTACCTTATTTTTTTAATTATCAAATATCATTTCGCTGAAAACAAGATAAGTGTGCGAGTATTTATAATCAATTATAAACACAATTTTAGAGTTAAAAATCTCAACTATGATGATTTTAAAATTTCTATATATATAAAATATTGATAGTAGGACAGGAGAAGTAAATTGGAGGTGAGTTGTGGACAGTAAACAGATTCTTTTGGTTCAAGCTAAGGGAGGTCATGAGTTCGAATCTAGGTGTGTGCATGACTATCAAAAAAGAACACATCCTTCTCCAAAACCAAATAGTAATTTTATTTTATAAACACAAAACCCAATTCATATAAGGGTCATATACAACACAAACATCCAAACTCTAAAACCCCTAAAAAATCATAATACAAAAGTAAAATTAATGAAAAAGAAGCAATAAGAATGAACAAACCACATCATTAGATCCTGTATGAGTGATGATTTGTACAGCTTCTGCTCCTCCACGCCTGCCCACAAAACCCTTTAAGGAATAGGAGACACAACGACGACACAAAACCCTTCCACCTAAACCTGCTGTCTTCAAACGCTTTTCTCTTTTTTCTTTAAATAATTTTAACAACTCTTGGTCGATATATACACCGTAAGCCCATCTGCCCGGTTTTATCCGGGTTTATCGAAAAGGCTCCGGTCTTTTATTCAAATCTTTTTTAAATTCGGACTTTTCAAGTTTTGAGTCACAAATTGAATTTTTACAAAAAAAAAGGACCCAGTGGTCAAATAAAACTAGGCTGGAACCTTTTTTGAATTCGGACTTTCTCAAAATTCTGGATTGGACCATATTTTTATAAAAAAAGGACATGTTGATCCAGCAAAACCAAGTTGAAATCAGATTAGATGAATTTCGAATTTCTGTTTTTTTCTTATTTCTGTAGCCTGATTTGACTATAAGATTCATTATTTATACAAATAAATTTAAATTATGTAATATTATTAAAGAAAATATTATTCTTAAGATTTAATTTATGAATTTAGATTAATTGGAAATTAAAAAATTTTATTATTAGTAATTATGTATATGAGAATATTATTTTTCTTTTTTTCTTACTAATTTACTTTTTTTATTTTTTTTATTTTTATAAGGATTTTTTTTAAAAAAATAACGTAAACGCTTCGATATTGTTCAGGTTTCGGAATTTTTACGAAAAAAGAGGACCTGCTGGTCAAACAAACAAAATTAGGCTAGATTTTTTTCCGGATCAAATTGGATCGAATTTCGAATTATTATTTTTTTCGCCGACTTGGCTTGATTACAATATTTATATGTTGCTTCTTCTATTTTTTATTTTCTACCTAATATAAATTAAAAAATTAATGTGAAAAATTTTGTACATTTAAATACCGAAAAATATTTAAAAGTTGACCTTGTGTACGTGAAAATTACTAAAAGAATATGTATGCAAGATATGTAAGTGTTAAATACGTATATAAAACATGTGATGGGTGACTATATTCTGCACAATCACATCTCCTACACATTTAATAATTTAAAAAAAAAATTGCCAGTGCATAATTTAAAATTTTATTTTTTCTAAAAAATTGATTAATTATAACTTTTTTGATTATATGACAATGCGGAATTGCGGATGGTGATTAGTGATGAATTGCCCCAAATATAAACATGATTAAGGTTAGTTTAAACGTGGCTTATAGTTTCTCTTTTTTGTAAGAGACCACATAGACGAGAGAAGCAATATCAACATACAACATGTACAATGTTCCTCCAAAGAATATAAAAGTGTTAAGGGTTAAGAAGGCCTTCAATCGGATCAAATTTTGAATTTCATATTTTTTTGTTCGAAGCGTTTTAAATTCGAATTTTTCAAAGTTTTGGATTGGACCTGATTTTGTTGAAAAAAGAGGACATGTTGACCAAGCAGAACTAAGTTGGACTTTTTTTCTGATCAGATAAGATTAATTTCATATTTCTTGTTTTTTTAATTTCTCTAGTCTGATTTGACTATAAGATTCATTTATTTTATACGAATAAATTCAAATTATATAATATTATTAAAGAAAATATTATTTTTAAGATCTAACTTATGAATTGAAGTCAATTTGAGATTAAAAAGTAAGAAATTTTATTATTTAACTATTTAAATAGTAATTATGTTTACAAGAAAATTATTTTTCTTTTTTTGCAAATTTACAAATTTTTATTTTTTTATTTTTATAAGTATTTTTTTAAAAAAGTTACCATTAGTCAAATAGCATATAACTTAATTCGCATATATTCACTTATTTTTTAAAAAAATTTATAATTTTTCACTTATTCCTTGTAACTTAATTCAAGACATTTTAAGTTGAAAATGGATTAAAAATACTTTTTATTATTTTACCATGTTACTTGAATATATAATAAGTGCAGTAAAAAAAATAACCCGTATAATCAATATAAAACATTAGTCCGCAATAAAATAAATCCGAGAAAGTAGGAGTGATCGCGATGGGGCGGTGCGATTTTTTCCACAAATCACAAATCAAATCGCACATGCTATTTGATCAAATTTTCAAATTGTACATGCACTGCGTAAACTCAAAAACCGCACCATTAAAATGCATTGTGATGCGATTTTTGCGGTTTGTACAGTTTATTTATTCAAAAATATTAATATTTATATGCAAATGTAATAAAAATTTAACTAAAAAGGAAGCTAAAAATAATATATTTTTTATTAAAAATAAATAAAATACTGATAATTTATAATATAATATTTAAGTTAGCATTTATAAGACACAGCTATAGTAGAAAAGAAACAAGTCTATAATATAGAAATATAAATATAATATATTTATATATAATATGTTTATATATTATATTTATATATAATATAAATATATATATATATATATATATTATATTTTATATCTATATAATAAATAAATTTATATATAAAAAAAATTTAGATGCAGTGCAATTTGAATCGAAATATTAAAATATCAAAACTTAAATTGTACCGTACTATGTAAATTGTATCGTACTATATGATTTATCAAAACCCTGCACCCTATGAAAATAAAAACTATATTTTATAAGAGCATCTCCATTACTAGAAAACTCTTAGGTAAATAATTTAGGTGGCATCTAACTGTCATCTGTATGGCAATTTTATAAAATATGTAAAGAAAAATTATACTAACCATAAAAGTCATTGGCTATAATTTTACATATGAAAATATAAATAATATTATCTGAGTATAATTTTAATCTTTTAGCTAAAATTTTAAAAAATAATAATAATTAGACATATAGCCAGCCATTTTTAAATTTTAGCATTAAAAATACTCTAATACGGACAATTTTGATAATTTGTGCGGTTCAATGATGATTGCTACCCGGGCCTCGGAGAACATGTAAGTATACTTGATCATCCTTGGCTTCCAGATAGTGGGGATCCTTTTGTTTATACTAGGCACCCACGCCAGATTTAATTCTGGAAATTTCTTTAGGTAACATTTGAAAATATTAATATTAATTATAATTTCAGAATTTAAATTATAAAATTTGAAATTTGAAATTTTGATTCCAAAATCTTATATTTGGAAATTTAAGAAATTGAAATTCAAAGCTTTTCTTTAGGAATTTTTTAAAACTTGAAATAATAGATTATTATTTTTACTATTTTTTTGTCAGATAATTGAAATATTAATTATATATAATATATTCGAAAAAATTGAAAAAATACAAATTCTCGAGAAAAAAAATCGGAAAAAGTTATATGGGAAATTTTTTTCGAGAAAAAGTTATTAGGAAAATAAATTCATAAGAAAAGTTTCGCGGGAATATATTTTCGAAAAACGTTCTTGACAAAAAATTTCTCGGGAAAAATTACCCGAGAAAAAGTTTCTTGGAAAAAAAATTCGAAAAAAGTTTCTTGGGAAAATATTTTCCGAGAAAAAGTTCTCGCGAAAAATTTTCCTAGAAAAAGTTTCCGAGAAAGTTTCGCGGGGAAATTTTTTGCGCTATAAAGGTCTAGGGAAAAAAATTCCGAGAAGTTTTTCGGAGAAAATTTCCGGAGAAAAAAATCTCGGAAATTTATTTGGAAAAAAATTCTTAAAAAAATTATGAAAAATTTGGATTGAAATAACATGTATTTTGCTAGTATTTCAAAAAAAAATTATAGTTGTTCTTTAATTGTGTTAAATTTGCACAAATTCCAAATTCAAATTTTTGATACTTATCATGATTTTATCAAATCGAGAATTTAAAATAAAATTCATGAATCCAAACTGACATGATGTTTTATGCAGATTTCAGACTACTGGGCATGGAAGGGGGAAGCTTGAGGAAATTTTTCAGTTAAAAGTGCTTACCATATGCTTGAGGATCAAAAGGATGACAGAACAGGGGAGCATAACTCAGGTTTTTGGAACAACTTATGGCAACTCAAAATAACGAGCTGCTGGTTTTGTGCAGGTCTCAGTAATGGGGTAAATATCCCAGATTGTTTTGGAGCTTGGTTAGCTTCATATTTTGATTTAAACGACGTTGAGAAGGGTAGTGAAGCAGCTGGAATCTGTTGGGCTATTTGGAATGTTCGAAACGAACTTATCTGGAATCAAAAATCACTCTCCATAGAGGAAGTCAAAACTCTGTCAGGCGTAACTATTAAAGCACTTAGCTATGGTGATCGAATCGGATAGTATGGTCACAGTACAAGCAGTTCGAAGTGAACTGAAACTTAACTCCGTTTTTGGTCTCTTGATTCAAGCTGGTCAAAGTCTGATTTCTTCCGAGTAGCACATTCCGTGGCTAGAAACTCTTGGACATGTTCTGCTCATAGCTTTGAGGAGCATGTTGCTCCAGCTGAATCCAAGGCGTTGTGTACTCAGATTGCATGGTTTTAATGAAATTTGCTTTGCTTTTCGAAAAAACATAAATTTAAGCGCATTTGTTCCTCCTGCAGGTAAAGTTCTCAGAAAAGTGTATGTATACCACTACGAGGCAAGATCTCAGCAATAGAACAGCACTACAGTTCAGTAAACACTTGTTACAGACTGATTAAACATAGGACCTTAACTAGACCACCCCTTAATATTTCGAAACCAAGCAACAAAGATAATGTGTCTGTAAATTATTCTACAGATGGCTTATAAAATCTTGCATAAAGATTATCAAGGAAATTATCGCAAAGGACTTTCATTACTGGGAACCCTACATCACTACATGGGTATCCAACAATGACACAAGCTAGAATTCAACAGAAAATCATAGCTATAATTCAACAGAAAACCATATATGAATAACGAAAGCCAGGGAGAGAAACAAATTAATCCAAGATAACAGGCATCTTTTCAAAGATAATACAGCAATGTTACTGAACCTGAAAATCAACCAAAAAGAAAAGGTTGTCTCCCTTTTTATGTATCACTTTCACCAGAGATGCATGATGCATTTTTCACTATAAGCCGCAAACAGATTTTACATCTCGCTCAAATCCCAAAAAACAACATCTAAATGTAACTCAAAAACGAAATCCTCAAACACAAAATTCTTTATAGTTTCTATATGTCTAAAACTTAAATTCCTCGGAACAGGCATTCCACTTGACTCTAGATGACAAGTTCTTTTTTAAATTTCCAAATGGAAATGTACTAAAAATGTAGTATGAAAATTTCACAGTTCACCGCTACACCGACTTCAGCTACTACTATTACCCTGAACTTCCAGTTTCCTCCTAGCTAGCCATTCCTGCAGCAAGTTTATTTAACATTGTTAGCATGTGTAGATAGGTAGATAAGTATAAATAATATATTTTCAAAAAAAAAATTAGTACATGCACGTGCGAAAAATACGTCAAAGTTCAACACTGCATCATCTGCCAGAATTCACTGATTAAGTAAATCTTATAATCAAAGAACAAGATCTGTCAGCACTCAGCACTTGTAACAATGCCAAGGTGCTCATCAACACAACAACTATACCGTATTTAGATAATACCGACAATTAGAGAACGAGCCCTCAATTTTCAGCAGAGACCTTTGTAGCAAGAAGCCTCTCTGAAGGTGTGTATGAAAACTCCAAACTACATATATGAAATTACATCGACTCTCATTTACCCAAAAAAAATAAAAAATTACATCGACTCTTTTAATGTTACAATGAAGCACTTTCTTACTCAGATTGTTTTCTGAATTCAACAGATTATCTTGTAATCAGTTGTAAATGGAAAAATTTTCATGATGTAAATTTAGGTTCTGAAAATATTTAAGGTATCATATCAAACTCAACATATTATAATAGGACTACATTATATTATTTAATTAGTAGTGATCTAAATGTAATAACGACATGTACAATTTTCTTCTCCTAAGATCACTTGATTAAAAGGGAATCCAATTTCTAAAATTTCAGAGATTAAATTGTCAATTCCAGGAAACAGGACTATGAGATACAAAAGTGCCAACCAAGAAAAGTTTCACGAAATATATGTATCAAGGGTAAATTAATCATGACAGCTAACTTTTTGGAATGCAACATACAGAAATAATCATGTTACAGAAGTAGACCATTGCTGCTTACTGTACCACAAGTGACATACAAATAGAACTTAATGATATATGCTCGCAAGGTGTTCCATCTAGACACAGTTATCGTCTTGGAAGAAATGTTAAGTATTAGCCTTTTTTTAATTACAACTATAAGGCAAGAAAAAAATATAGAACATTCTTCCTCTGAATAGGAACTTGGTTACCTAAATTCACTAAAGCAACTAAGGAATATCACACAAGTTGTAAGGTCGGTACAATTATCAAATACAATTAGTATAAAAGGTATCAAGTGGAGAGTTGAGAATGATATTTGTGATTAGTGTTTCCATACAGTTACATAAAAAATCATTGAAATATATATATTCCCTAGGTACAAGGCATTTTCCCAAATGATCATAATGCTTCATAGCCTTTCTGTTTCTTTGTAATTGATCAAGTACAAAGGTCACTTGGTTATAGAGTTCTAGCAGACACATTATTACTGCATCATCACTACTAGACACAACAATAGACTCCAGAAAAAAATGATATTCCAACAGGACTTTATCAGCTGATGCATGAGTAGTAAAAGATTATTTTAAGTTATATTTCAGCTATCTTTATAAATTAACCTTTTTTGCCAATAAGACTACACCAAAGTAGGTTATGACTAAATATGCTGAGTGAACGTATATAGCACAAAGTTGAAATCATACAGGGAAGCAGTACTAAAAGAATTAGTAGCTGTTACCTCTGTTCGCCTGTCCTTTGGAAACACTGTAACCACCACCAACATAACCAGGAGAAGTCTTGACCTGGACATCGCTAGCTCCACCAAGTGCATAACCAAAAGCAGCAGCCTCCTCTCTCTCGGAATCTGCAGCACGCCATGTGTTGTCTGCATACACTGAACTACTTCCATAAAAGTCTGCAAATGGTGCATCGAAGCCACCATTGGACGCAGCATATGATGATGATTGTGCACCGGTAGTTGCAGTGTTTCTCCCATATCCAACACCACCCAGATTGTAAATGTTATCGGCACCGCCATAACTCAGATTCCCGCCTTGATTAGAAATATTTCCCCTTGTTCCACCCTGAGGTGAAATTGGGGTAGAGCCCCAGTTGAGACCACTGTTGGCAAAGTTTACTCCTCCAATGCTGCCACTCCCGGAACCCAGATACCCACTTGAATTAGTAGAGTTAAGACCCCCATTGTTCCACAAATTTCGAGTAGGGGAACTAAAGAAAGAAGTATTTCCTCCATTTCCACCGTCGAAACCAACAGAGCTAGTAAACCTGTTTGAGTTACCAACATAATAAGGGCTCATACCCCTTCCATAGCCGACAGTACTGCTGAAATTCGAGTTCCCCCCAAAATTTGGGCTTAGCCCTGCTTCTAAATTCAAACCCATTCCATATCCGGAACCAAAGGGAGAAAAGCCACCCCTTCCGGCTGTTATCGGACTGAATCTATTGTCCATCCTGACACCATATCCTGCAGCTGCACTAGGGGAGTATCCCTGATTGTAGCCACTTAGGAAGTTGTTGATCCTATTCAAACCATAATTGTATGCACCAAGTGGGCTTCGGATAGGACTAGGGGATAAGTCTTTTGGGACTGCACGCTTGACCTCTACCATCTTACCATTAAGCTCATGAAAAGTTTTGAGCAACACTTTATCGACTGCATCTTCTGAATCGTATGTAATGAACCCAAATCCCCTTGGCCTTTGAGTGTTGTGATCATACATCACTACACCATCAGTGACCGTTCCAAATTGCTCAAAGTAAAGTTTGAAATCACTCTCAGTAACAGTAGAAGCTAAACCACCAACAAATATCTTTCTTGTGCGTAGCGGACCTGGAGAACTCTGAATGCTACCACTCTGTCTACTCATTGTGTTGGCACTTGAGTGATCATCCCTTGGAACAGCCTTTTTAGCCTCAACCTAGACAAGAGAATTGGTTAGAGTAAATAATTAGAAAATAGTAAGCATTTAGGTCTTTTCATTACAAGTTAATGGACTTTGGCAAGTCAAGCAGTTAATAGAAGTTAAGGAGCAATGTAAATATGGAATAAGGACAAAGAATTGACCTTTTACACATTAAAACACAATGCAGGTTACTCTTAATTATCCTTCTACACATAAAAACACAACGCAGGTTACTCTAATTATCATTTTACACATAAAGACACAATGCAGGTTACTCTTAATTATCCTGAGGCATCCACATTTTTTATATTTTGATTTATCATTAACTCAACTACAAAAAACCAAAATTAAGATTCTCAAGGCATTTAACATTTTGCTCTAATTTGTCTTTTACACAGTAATTATTGTTAAACATCATTAAATGTAGATTCAATGATTAATCTGCTACCATTTCCCTTTTTTGAAGCAAATCTACTTGTTAAATTAACTAACATCAATGCAAACATGTATCTGATAAATAAACTCACCATCCTGCCATCTATGTTGTGCTTCTCTTTAATGACCCGGTCGGCAACAGCAGGATCCGCAAACACAATAAACCCGAAACCACGAGCACGGCCAGTTGCTCGATCCTTCATAATCACCGCCTCCTGTATCTCGCCATAGCCACCAAAATACTCCTTGAGACGTTCCTCATCGGTGTCCCACGAGATTCCACCTATGAAAAGTTTTCCCAGATCCGTCTGCATCATATCTACACACCGAAACCAATCCACATCAATTACATTTCTCAAATTCAATTAATCATCCAAAAAGAACCAAACTTTACAATCATCAACACCACAACTAGCCAAAGACACAAACTTTATCCATCACTTCATCAAACACACATCCAAATTGTTAATCTACACACCAACAAACATCACAAACACACTAACACTACTTTAAACAATTGTACAATCCTAGATTCAATACAAAACATGTCTGATGATCAAGAAAATCACATACCACTCAAAAAAACAACAGATTCAATCAAAATAAAAATGACCAACATCATAAAATGAATCAAAACAATCAAAAAGCTCAAATCTTTACAACAAACTAACCGATTAAAGAAGACCCAGATGAGAATCTTGGAAAAAACACACTAAGATCTGAAGGAGGAGCTGAGGGCATATGCTTATGCCCCCTCTGTAAAACAACTTTCTTTACAGTAATGTGAAAATTAGATTTATAAAAAAATATATCTGCCTAGAGAGCAAAAGAGAGAGGTGTAAGGGAAGCTACAACATTGTATAAATAGTGATGATATGTATTTGAGATACCATTTTTTTCCTTTTTGCATTTAATATTTTTAGGTACAAACTGTAGAAATATGTGGCACTGATAGTGAAAAAGTTGAAAATGGTGGAATTTGAAGCATGGTATTTAAATAAACAAACCATTTTTTTTGTTGACAGGATGAAACAAACTATGCTAAAAATGATGTATTTATTTATTTTGCATTGCATTGTTTATGTTAAGTGTTGACACTATTTTATTGGAATGTAAACAGCTATGTCCTTGGTGTATTTCCATGGTTGTACTCAACATGAATGATATTACATAACATCGTTGTCTGTTTGTTTGTGTGGCGAACATCCACAGTTAAAATGTTGGAGACAGCCTCGTATTTTTAGTTTTAATGGTTTTGTTATGAGTTTTGAAATAACAAAATGTTTAATTTTTTACTATGAGTTTAGGTTATGTTTAGGGCATCAAATCGGAAAGCCATGCACATATTTTGAACTTTTTTTTAGACTAAAGATTTAAAATAAAATGTGTAGGTTTTAACATTTTTATATTATATTTAGGGAATCTTAATCTGAAAAATATATCTTCAAAAATGCATTTTAGAATATTGGTGTTACATTGTTTTGAGATTAGAATCTTGATTATTTATAAATATATATATATATATCAACTACTTTAATTGTTTATAAAATTCTAGGTTGATTATGTGTTATGATATATAGTGTTATATAAATATGATATTTAAATTCAACATTTTATAACATTTGAAACGTGTTTATAGTTATAATTTTAAAAATATTTTTTTTTGCATAATTAATATGAAACTTTTCTCTCTTATAATTTTTTAAATCTGAAGTATCTAGGAACTGTGTTTAATGATCTATATAAATTTCTACGTATGTCAATATCCTAGCTTAATTTTTTTTATTGAAATGATAATGTGACTTTTTTTCCTAGAACATAAAAACCATGAAGAAAAAATAATACACTTTGAATTAAAAGAATACATGTGATAAATGTTTTTGAAATCATTGTCAGTTTAATAGAAAAAATATATTAACTATTAAATACGCTATAATAATTATATATACAAAACCACCCTATATTTCTTATTTTTCTAGCCATTACAAGACTAATCTTTTGCCACCCATCATCCTAATTTATGGAACTGCAATATATTAATTTTATTAAAATTACATTTCATTATATATTTTATAATTTATAATTTTTTTCAAAATGACATATTATAACTTTTTATTATAATCTATGTACCCTAGAAATGAAGAACTCCACCAATGCTTTGTTAATTTTATAACTTTCTTTAAAATAAATAAAAATGTTAAAGCGGATACAACCAATATGGAGTGTCAAGGGTAGTGCAGGAGCTCACTAGCTCAATAATCAATAATGGGTCTTGGTTTGGTTCCATTTTGCCTAAATGGAATATTTAGTTCCAACAAACGACTAATCATATTCGATTATTGATACAATATCGGCCACCTCCTTTCTGATGTGTTTATCTTTATAACAATATAATGATGAATATTATATTATCTTCTTTATTCTAAATTTATGCTAAATATGGATATTTGATTATTGTTTTAATAGATATACACAAGATATTTTATCTTGTGAAAAAAATGTACAAGATACTCTAGATTTTCTTATCTTTATAAAAATTACTATAATTTTTTTACAAAGATATATGATACTTTTAAAGATTTTTATATAAAATAATATATTATATAATATTTATTAGAAAGAAGATCAAAAGAAATATTATATTATTCATAAAATTTTCATTATTGTCCTCTTTTTTTGTTGCATTATCGTGTATTTTGAAAATTAGGGGAATTCGGTAATATTTGTGGTGGTTACTTACATGCAGAATGGACTGAATTTATGGGCGTTTTAAAAGATCACAGACTTCAAAATCATACGAAGTTGGGGTATTTTGAAATATGAGTTGGACAGAATCAGATTTTCTTTAAAATGCTTTTATTTATATCCGACTTTTCAAAAAAGTTTGAGATGAATAAAATTTTGACTTTCATATTTTTATAATATTTTATAATTTATTCAGAACGAATATCATGGACAAGTTATTTTTATTTTATTTAAAATTTTAAAATAATTGATTATGTTAAATAAATAGTTTAAGTTTTTCTCAAACATTATAAATTAAAATTAAGCAAAACAAATTGTGCTCCGGTTAAAAGAGAAACATTTGAGTAGAGATTAAACAGGTAGCATGAGTGCTCTAACTTGTTTAATCGTTTGCCTGGAGCTTGAACATGAGTCGATCTTGAAAATAACTTTGAGATCGTTTAGTCGAGTATAACCGATCGATTTGAGTTGGGGTCAAAAATTTGACTCGTTTAATTCATAAATTACATCTCATTTTTTTTACAAATAAAGTAAAAATTTCATTAAAATATTGGACAAACCCCAACGGTCAACTTAACCAAATAATTGTTTTGTTTTTCAAATTGTTTAACACATAAAATATTCAAATTTTTTAAACTAAAAAGTATTACAATCATATGAAGTAATCCAACCTACATCAATTCTGAAACTAGTAGTAACACATTTTGACTTTTACATAAGTATCATCTGTAACCCAATATTTAATACTATCAATTATATTAACGGATAGTAGAGCAACAACTGCCCCTAAAATACGAACACTTTTTTGTTGTGAAAGGTGAGCTTTTGCGATATCCACCACCGTCCCAGATCTGATACAAGTCTTACAGATCTCCAAAAATATCATATAAATCATTCTTAGAGCGACTACCGAAACCGGCAACAAAAGATAGAAGAACATCACGACATACAATACTAACATCCCAAAAAGATGGGCATGACTAACAACCTTGATAACAAGATACTCGACAAGATTTCATCCGAAAAGAATTAGATATTGGTTTTATTGAAAAAAAATAATAGATAAATAAAAGAAGAGATGAGAGAACCAAAGGGGGCTTGATCGATTGATGGATAAAGGTTGAAGAATGGAAAAGTGGTGGCTAGAACTTTAATTTTGGGGGTCGACTCTCAAAACCCTAAAATCAGTATATGATAATTTTGGTACTTAAATTACATCTCATTTAATTTGAAACGGAGGTTCAGGAGGTGTATTCATTTCAGATTTTAAAGGATTTTTAATAATATATGAATTTTAAAAGTTTTTGTTGATTTTAATTTGTCGTGGATTTTGATGGAGTTGATCTGAAATCTTGTAGTGTTAGAAATCCATCAAAATCTCATGTATTTTGAAGAGATTTCAAGATATTAAAAATGTACCCGTAAATCTATCAAAATCCACAACTTTTTTAAATAAAATAAAATCCATGGACTTTTGAATATCAGATTTTGATTGATTTTTTAAAATCTAAATTGAATACCACCAAATTTTGATTGACTTTTTAAAATCTAAATTGAATACACTCATATTTTAAAAGATTTTTTTCAATCCTTATTGAATATCTTCAGATTTTAAAAAATTATATAAAAACCAAATTGAATAACGCATGATTTCTAAAATCCATGAAAATCCTCCAAAATTCCAATTGAATACACGTCTTTAATTCGTTCAAAAGTACTCAAACTCGTTTATTACATCTCGGCTTACTATAAATTATAGCCAACATAATGAAATGGATTATGAAAATTAGACTGTGTGTTTGTAGATTCAGAGTAAATAATAGACAATGTTATTGAGACTCGCTATAAGTATAAATTCATCCAAACTTTCCATATCATTGTTTTATCATTTCTAATAGTATTAGCAAACTTTTTTTTGATTTTATCAGGAATAGCATTAGTGATTTTAGAACCTAAAACTTTATTGGGCCATTTGAGCCATTTTTTGGATTAGGGCCGGTATTACCTGGATAAACTTTATATGCCCGTATTATCTAGATAAACTTTAACAGTGATCTGAACATATATTTACTTACCTTTAACATAAGGTCTGGTTGAGTTCTTGCATAATGTTGGTTGTTTTGAACTCTATGAAGATGTTTACAAGTGAAAATGGATTAACATTTGTTTTTGACTAAACCAAAGTAGTTACACCAGTACAATCCGATGGTGATCTATTCATTTATTTAATATCTTCTGTGAATGCCACATATGTCACAGAGTTATTCTTACAAAACACAACAATACAAATAGCAAAATAAAATAGAAACTAGAAGCAATATAGCTGAGTAGCTTTTCCACCAGGAGAGACACAGAGAATCTTTAACTTTAAGCATTTGTAACTTCTCCCATGATGGTTCCTTGATCACAACCAATTATAATCCTGTTGACAGAGTTATAAAAACCGTCTTTTAAGTTTCGAGTATAAATTTATAAAAATTAAAATCTTTTAGGGAAACAACTCAAGTTATTAGTGCTTGTCAGCAGACTTACTGGGGTGAACTTGTCAAGCATCCAATCGTCCAAACTCTTCCAAATTTGCTGGTTATTGTGTTCTCAAGCCTAAAATCGACAAAAGTAATATAATAAATTCGAGGTCATGAGATGGATGGTTGTAATGAAATTTAGTGGAAATTACCTGTAGGTTGTGGTGTTCCATATGCGAATGGTCTCATCTTCTGAACCTGTAATTATCAGTGGTCCATTTGGAACATCCCCAAGAAAACGTACAGAAGTGACATTGTTTGTATGGCCTTCTAGTGTATGAAGGCAAGCTCCAGTATGATAATCCCACACCTGATTGTACAATGTTACATGTTAACATGTCCACAATTTATTTAGCAGTAATTGTAGTTTATGTAAATATTGATACAAAATGACATAGTGTATACCTTGGCAGTAAAATCGTCGGAACCTGTAAGGACAAATGATTTATCTCCAGCGACGAAGAATTCAACAGTATTTACTCCTTTAGAATGGCCCTCTAGCACATGCTTTGGATTCGGAGATCCAACGTTCCATATTATTGTTTTAGAATCAAGGGATGCACTAGCAAATGTGCTAGTCTCTTTCGGATTGAACGCTGCTTGCATAACATAATGCTCATGTCCCTCGAAAATTTGAGTGCATTCCCAGTCTTTTTCCCAGTTCCAGAGCTTGATGAGCTTGTCATCAGACGCTGATAGAACATATGGAAGGCTTGGATGCACATCCACTGACCTGATATAGTCAGTGTGTGCTTCAAATTCTTTGATCTTTTCTGCAGTGCTGTAGTTGTATACGCGAATCATTTTGTCATCAGCTCCAGCGACAAAACAATCTTTTCCTGGTATAAACTTTGCACATCTTACTGCAAACAATCATACACAATTCATACTTAGTCTTCAAACCCATCGTAAACGAGTCATAAACTCACAGCAGGCAACTAAATTTAGAATATCATCAAGATATAAGGACTAGTGATGGCAATGTACCTGGCGTTTCAGCGATTTTAAATGACTTCTCTGTTTCCTATAAAATATCAAACAGAGTTTGAGCAGGCGCTTACAAAATCTGTTCATATTGTAAATAAAGTAGAGTCACAACCGGAAACATAAGACATGTAACTTACTTGGGACTGATAGTTCCAGATGCACACAGTCCCTGAGTACAAACTGAGTAGTGCCCTGCACAAAGAACAAGAACATCATCTTCATTTTTTTTAAGTATATGCAATGCATGTGGTTTTGTAATGAGAACATCCAAAAAAGTTGTCAAGTTGAGTTAAAGAACTTACCAGGGTTGTGTTGGATGCAAATCCACACACTTAACTCTCTCGGATCGGCGATCGAATTCGTTCTGCATACATTAACCATAGTTATCAGATACTGTGCCACCAATCAGTTAAGAAGATGCTACATTTACATGTAACTAAAGAGAACATTACACACCTGAATCTTGATTGCCAAAGACTGTAGTTAGCCAAACATACCGCGAATAAACAAGAAAAAAAAAACAAAAATGAAATATTTGGTCAGTACAAATTGGAGACCATGTTATTGTATAAGACAAATGCAACATTTGTATACTCATAATTAAAGTTATGAGCTCACCATATTATAAAGTTAGATGTTGAAACTGTGAAGAAAATGCAGATTTTGTTGTTAGAGCTTGAAAGTTGTAGTAAATATTTTGTGAATACGAAACTCTCGAAAAACTAGTATATATAGGAAAGGGAAGCCTTAGCAATTAAGATAATCCGAGTTCTCCGGATCTTTTTCATCTAGAAAATTAAAACTCTTGATTGTA